>NC_050515.1:1774233-1862398 GCF_002922805.2 Oryzias melastigma | reverse complement strand
TATTCTATTCTATTTTGTTCTATTCTGTCCTTTTCTAATCTACTCTATTCTATTCTATTCTGTCCTTTTCTATTCAATTCTATTCTATTCCATTCTATTCTATTAAAAGTGGTGTTTGTGTTTACAAACATACAAAGACATTTGAAGTTTTTTAAAGAATCAAACAACTTCAAAAACTTTATTTAAAAAAATATTGTCTTAGTAACAGATTTGTAGAATGGCGCTGAATTGTAATATATTAAAAAAAGACAAATAATTTGTGAAAATAAAAAATATATTGTCTTCTTTCTGCTTCTTTTCACTTATTTATTAGTGCTGATGCTGTTTTTTTCCCTATAATGTTCAATTTGTGTTGATGAAAACAGACTAACAGTAAGAAAGAAAGGAAATATGAAAACTTTTATTTTATAATCAGAACACAAAAGGGTCAGGAAGGTTTCAGAAGACTGAGGGGGGTGGGACGGTGTTGTAGTGGAGGGGATTCTTGAGTTGGAATTTCCAGCGAAAAAATCCTGAGCGTGACGACAGCTTCCAGGAAATCTGGACCGGGTCAGGAAAGTATAAACGTCGGAGCCATCCCGACCCAGAACCCAGAATCCCTGCAGACACTCACTGGACTTCTGAGGCTCCTTAAGAAACTCTAAACATGGTGAGTGCAGCTGGACCAACATCTAGAGGTGATTTGATAATATTGATATTTTATTGATTTGGTTTTCTGTCGACAGAAACTCTCTGGGTTTAATTCAGTTCAGCTTCAGGACTCTTCATCGTCTTGGATCCGATTCTTCCTTCTCTGCTCCGGTTTGTATTTTTGACTAAAATTAATCTTTAATTTGGTGGAAAATTATGACAATGACTTAACTTAAAAATTAAAATAATTTAGTACACTTCATATTTTTTGCATTTATTCAATGTAAATAAATAGTTTAGCATATTTAATCACTTTCGTGCCCCACTATCATATATAGTAAAGTGAAGTAATGATTCATTGGGATAACTCTTTTTTATTATTACAATGAGTAAAAACACATTAAACCTCATGTTGGAATTGATCTTTGAATCCTTCTCTGCCCCTCAGTGCTGTCTCTGTGGGGAAATGTGGCCGGCTGGTCGTACCACTGGTCCGACCACAACATGGAGTGGGAAGAAGCACGAAAGTGGTGCCAACAGAGATACACGGACATGGTGGCCATCCAGAACCAGGAGGAGATCCTCCACCTCAGCAGAAGTCTTCCAAAGAGTGACAGCTACTACTGGATCGGGATTCGTAAGATCAACGACGTCTGGACGTGGGTGGGAACCAACAAGCCCCTGACCCCCGAAGCCACCAACTGGGCAGCGGGGGAACCCAACAACGGGAATGACGGCTCCAAAGAAGGTCAACCTGAGGACTGCGTGGAGATTTACATCAAAAGGACGGAGCAGGCGGGGAAGTGGAATGACGAGAGATGCTCCAAGAAAAAGGCAGCTCTGTGCTATACAGGTGAGAAATGAATTTTTAACACTTTAACTACCCATCAAGACAAAATCAATTCAAAAATGTTTTGAATCTGCTGCTCATTGCATAGATCTGCAGCCTTTAAGAGGCCAATCATTCCAGACCACAACCCAGTAGGAGCCACAAAATCTAGCAGAAAAAAAATAAAATTAACATTTTAGCAGAAATGAAAGATGAACGTAAAAAAAAAATAGCCTTTTACCCCAAAATACAATTTTTTGCCCACAAAACAATAATTTGTGTCACAAAAAACATACTTTTCCCCACAAAACACACTTTTTTTCTACAAAATACAAATATTTTTGCCCACAAAATACTTATTTGTGCCAATATAACACTGATTAATGCCCACAAAACACTAATTTGTGGTGGAAAAATACCAATTTGTGCCAAAAAATTGCCAACTTGTGCCCACAAAATACTTATTTGTTCCCACAAAACAGCAATTTGTGCCATAAATTAAATTTTTTTTCCACAAAAAACGAATTTTTCTACAAAATACAAATATTTTTGCCCACTAAATACTTATTTGTGCCCACATGATGCTAATTAATTCCCACAAAACACTAATTTATGGAAGGAATATACCAATTTGTGCCACAAAATGCTATTTTTTGCCCACAAAATACAAATGTATTCATACAAAACATTAAATTTGTCCCAACAAAAAATGTATTTGTGCCCTAAAAAACTTGAATTGGTTCACACAAAATATGACGATGCTTTTTTAACTTTTGACAGAGGTTTATATGACATCTTTTCAAAATAAAAGACACCCAGAGTCGCATAAATAGTCTCAGTGCAGCAAATGTAGTGGTAGGTAATGCGAGGTAAGCAGTGATCAATTTCCAAATAGTCGACTATTAAAATCATAATTTGTGGCCGCCCTACTCACAATCAGTGTTTTTAAATGTAAGTTTTCTAAGAGTGTTCGACCATTTGGATGAAGTCAATCAGCAGATTTAATACTTCTTCTCTTCGTGTATCTGCAGCTTCCTGCACTGACGACTCCTGCTACAACGGAGAGTGCATCGAGACCATCAACAACCACACGTGTAAATGCCTTCCAGGATTTTACGGATCCAGATGTGAGCATGGTGAGAAACGGCAGCCACATTCACCACAGATTTCGCTTCTGCAGCTTCAGTGACTGCATGTACGTTCTGCAGTTGTCCAGTGCAGAAAGGAGGACGTGATTCCCCCCGAACACGGACACGTGGACTGCTCCCACAAGAACGGAGACTTCTCCTACGACTCGCTGTGCCGACACTCCTGTGAGGACGGATACAGGCTGACGTCAGCAGGCATTCAGAGGTGCACCGACATGGGCCTCTGGTCAGAGGAGTCCCCTCAGTGCCAACGTGAGTTACGGTGAAGCTCAAATCAACCCATTTGTTCATGAAAATACTGAATCTTTTCTTTTCCTGGACAGTGGTGAAGTGTAAGGATCTGTCTCCTCCTCCGGCTGGACTTATGGAGTGTTCTCATCCTCTGGGGAACCACAGCTACCAGTCTGAATGTGTATTTTCCTGTGCTGAGGGTCATAAGCTGGATCCTCCCTCCTCTAGCGCTCTGCTATGTGAATCTTCAGGCCTCTGGAGCGCCTCAACGCCATCTTGTGTTGGTACGAGTGCATATTTGCAAAATACTTTGTTTCCCTTTGAAATTGATACAAAAAATATTGATTTCTAAACCTTCTTCCAGCTGTTCAGTGTCCTGCTCTCCAGGATCCAGAGAACGGAATGGTCCGATGTGGAGAGGAGACAGAGCTGAAGTTCAGCTTCAAAGCAGACTGCAGCTTCAGCTGTGAAGCAGGCTTCACTCTAACAGGGCCTGGTGAGGTCACCTGCACATCGGCAGGTGTCTGGAGCGGGAAGATACCTGAGTGTGTTGGTAGGAAACCCCTTTTGGAACCTTTTAGCAATAAATACTGGACTGACACTAAAAGTGTTTTTGATTTTTTCTCCACTAGAGATCAAATGTCCAGTTCCAAAGAAAGACGCTCAGCTCATCCCAGAGTGCAGCAAACCTCCCAACAACCTGGGAGTAAACTCCACCTGCAGCTTCAGGTGTGAACCGGGCTTTGAACTGCAGGGAGCGGCCCACAGGAAGTGCTCTGAGAATGGACAGTGGAGCGGCGTCGCCCCCACATGCAAAGGTCTCATCTCCACTTTGTTTAGCCTGTAACACCTGAGGCGTCATCGGTGACACAGAATCATTAACAAACCGTAACAACTGTTAAGATGATCATTGCAGTTGATTCTGAGCTGTTTTTCTCCTTCAGAATCTGTTGGAATTATCACTTTAGCAATTAAAAACTAGATAGTATTACCTGAGATAATGCTTGTGAATGTTGTAAACTGAATGTAGCTGCTGAAGAAGCTGAAAGCTGAAAATGCTGAAAATGAAAGCTTGCTAAAATGTGCGATCAATGCCAAATTAAAAAAAAAAAAAAAAAAATAGCCTAATCCTAAAATATTAGCTAAACTCCAAATTATCCTTGAAAAACTAGAAACATGTCTAATTTAGCCAAAACAGCTAGCATACTGTTAAAGAATTAGCTAAACTCCAAATGAGCCTAAAAACTGGAAAAATGCATAAATTAGCCAAAACAGTTAGCATGTTGCCAAAATATTTGTTAAACTCCAAATTATCCTTAAAAAAATAGAAACATGTCTAATTTAGCCAAAACAGCTAGCATAACGCTAAAATATTAGCTAAACTCCAAATTACCTTACAAACCCAGTAGATGCTGAACCTTTTAAAGTTTGAATGGTCTCTAGTATGTGCAGAAGTCCACAAGTGTCAAAGTGCAAAAAGTTTTTGAAGAATTTGAGTTATTCCATATTCATTTCCTAAGGGGCATATTATGCTCAATATTTTTCAAAGAACTATAAAGTATGAATACCAAAAATACAAGCAGTAACGTCCTGAATGAGCTGAACGTTTTGAAACCAATATTACTGAAATCACTGAAAATATAAGTTATTACAAGCTGAAAAACATACATGGAAAGGAGCAGGAGAATCACTGTTGTGTGAATGCTCACTAAGCAATCACATGAGAGCTCCAGTGTTAGAGGGTTAAACCCGTGTTGTGGTCAGTGAAGTCTGACGTGTCTCTCTCCCTCAGCCGTTCGATGCCCTCCACCCGAGGCTCCTGAAAACGGCCACATCAACTGCTCGGACGGCCCTCCCGTCTTCACCTCGCAGTGCTCCATCACCTGCGATGAAGGTTTCACGCTAGACGGACACGAGCTGCTGACCTGCGGTCGCCATGGCAACTGGACTGGGAAGCCCCCCACCTGTCAAGGTAAATCGAAGCATCCTAAATGTGAATTTGGCGGTTTGGTGGAGTCACTCACGTCTTTTGTTTTTCCAGCTCCTTCATACCAGATGTCTGCCATTACCAGCGGTGTGGCAGTAGGGGGCGCTGCTGCGGTCTCAGGACTTTCTCTGGCAGTGTGGATCTTGAAAAGAATGAAGAGTAAAGCTTCCAAATTTGAGTTGAACAGGTGAGCTTCCGCCAGAAAAGCTGGTTAATTTAATGTTTGTTTGTTTGTTTGTTTGTTTATTTATTGCTTTTCTCTTGACAGTAACTCTGACATCGACGAGCCTCCACAGGTTTACAAAAACAGCATCGACAGCCTCATCTAGAGACAGCAAGGGACAGAGCGTGTGCATGAATTTCAGAGTGAAAATGTGACATTTTAGTGTAAAAAAAGGATTTCCCTTAAATTAAATTCATGATCAGATCCGTATCTGCTCCCAGTGGGAGTTTTATGTTGAACAAATTGTTCTTCAGCTTGTCTGAACTCTGAAAACATGGCTGTAAATATGCAGAATTCCTGTCACTGATTTATTGAAGGTATTTATTTATTTGTATTTATTCACTATTTTGGGGATTTTTTTTGTATTCAGATATGTTGTGAAATCTTTTCTGATTTTTTATAAATAAAACGCTGTCATGTGCTATTCGTTGTTGCATCTGTTTCATAACTCAAGCAGCTTTTCTCATATTCAAGAAGGAAGAAGACGAGTTTATTTAAAGATCTGTTCCGTAAAAACGAAGGATTTGAAGTTTGACAGGAGTTTAAGAGTCAGCACTTTCATGGAAGAAAAGCATCAGAACAACGATCGCGTTACAAGTTTCATTTCTCATTAACTTCAGTTTGAAACTGAAGGCAATTCCAGACGGGATTACAAAAATAACCATTAAATGTGAGTGAAAGTCGTTCACTTTCATGTCATTTGTTTGCATTGTTACAGATAACTGCTCCAGCTAGTAGATAAAAGCAGAAATAAATGAAATGAAAAAGCATAACAGGTTTCCTCCACACCACCACAAATTTATCCTGCAAAATCTGCTCCTTTGGCTTTCAAAAGTTTTTATTTTGGGATATTTTTATGGTTTCTTTGGGTTTGCATGAAAATGTGAGCAATAAAATTAAGGCAGATTCTTTTCTGCTGCTCCGTTCATACAAAGTGGCATTTCAAAATGTTTAAAGACAAACAAGAATGTTCCAAAAGACATGGAAACATGGTGTAAAATAGTGAGCATTTGAATCCAAAACACTAAAAAACAGGACATTTTATGTTTGGACTCAAATATGCGCTTTAGAGTTTTTAAAGCCAGAGACTTTTTGTGTATCAATAAAGTTCAGCTGCATAAAAACTGATTTTATTATTAGGAAATCTGAAAATAGTCTACTGGAGTTGATAAAAAAAGACACTTTTCTTCAAAACAGACTCAAAATCTACATATTTTAGTGATTTATAAGTAATAAAAAAACTAATAGACTGTTATTTCTCATTAGGCACAATGACTAATATACATATAATATATCAAATATACATATATCTACTGGACTTCTCAGACAACTCTATTAGAGTGTTTTAACATATATCTGTACATCACACGTCTACTTAGAACCATCTAATATTTGAGTATATATAGGCGTTTTTAAACTTTTACTAAATAAACACAGCAAGTATCCAGCTTCAGAACCTTCTGAATCCCTCGTGGGGTCATGGGGTCATGGGGTCGTGGGGTCGTGGGGTCACTGGACCCAGCTCCGCTCCTATTGGGTGAAAACAGACACCTTGAACAGGTCGCCATGGAGTTGAGGGGTCGCACTCTCACATGCACGCCTCGAAGCAAATCAGAAATACCAATGAGTCTATGAAGCGTGTTTTTCAACTGGGATGCGCTGAGAAAACACACACATGAACAAGAAGAACACGCAAACTCCACACAGAACACGGCTTTGTCGCAGTGAGGCGAGAACACCACCCTGCTATTGTCGATGCTTAAAGCTGAATTTGGCCGCTAAAGATGCTGAAGCTGATAGCTGAAAAAGCTGAAGTCGATAGTTGGAAATGCTGAAGCTGACACCCGGCTAAAATATTAGCTAAATGCCAAATTAGCCTAAAAAAAAAGAAGAAGAAAAAACGTAGGTTAGCCAAAACAGCTAGCATGTAGCTGAAATATTAGCTAAACTCCAAAATAGCCTAAAAAATCTTAGTAAATGACAAAATAATCCAAAAAGCAAACAGAATGACAATTTTCAAAACTTTAAAACCGTAACTTTTCAACATAAATATGAATAATTAAAAAGCAGGAATATTATTCCAGAATAAATCAACTTAAACCTTGAATAACTTTCAATATTTTACTCTTTGTATAAATATATTTTGTCAAAATTATACAAGTTAGAAATAAGTACGAGATAACATCAGGTCATTAATAACAATAAAATGCTCTGGAGGGCCAGATCCGGCCCCCGGGCCGTGACTTTGACACATGTTATAGATGTATTGGTGGATTTTGTATTAAAAATGTTCAGATGCATCCCAACAGCTTCTTTATTAGAAAACAAGAAAACATCTGGAGACTTTCCCTCAAAATAGGCTTAAAAAACTGCACATTTGAGCTATAAATCCTTATCAAAACATCCGTTTTTATCCTAAAGAAAGTGTTTGGTGTGTTCAGCAGTTTTCCTGAAATCCTTCGTCGCCTTCATTCAGCCTCCAGAGCAAACATCCAGCTATTCTATGACAATGTTGGACTGAAGCAACACAGCAGCCGTATAAAACCCAACCACTCCTGCTCATTTCCAGCATGTGGTTATGTTGGAGCGTCACCTCAATTTGAACATTTTATTCTTCTATTTAAAGATGAGCTGGACCATCATCCTGATCCTAGGTGAGTTAAACTCGATCTTCAGATGCATAAACACTTGCTCGATGGATGAATCTCTGCGTTCTTTAAGTTGGCTTCCAGCCTGGGCCGTCCTTCGGCTGGACTTATCACTTTTCTGACTCCAAGACGATGAACTGGACCGAGGCCAGGAAGTGGTGCCAGAGCCGCTTCTCGGACATGGTGGTTTTCCAGAACCAGAAGGAGAACGACTACGTGGTCTCCCTGCTGCCAAACAAGACGAACAGCCCCTACTACTGGATCGGAATCACCAAGAACCACCTGAATGAAACGTGGAAATGGATCGGCCACAACAGCACGTGGGTGGGGGAGGATTCCTGGGCCGCAAAGGAGCCCAACAACGTCCACGTCAACGAGTTCTGCGTGGAGATCTACGTCAACAACAGGTCGAACCGAGGGAAGTGGAACGACGAGAAATGTTCCAACCTCAAATTCCCTGTGTGCTATGAAGGTGAGTAAAGCTGATCGATCGTCTGCAGATAAATCGGTGGATTTGTCCCGATGATGATGATGTTCTGAAACAGCTCAATGCAAAAACACGTCGTGTGAGAGAGGCTCCTGCCAAGAAACCATCGAAAACACGACCTGTCTCTGTGAAGACGGTTTCTATGGAGACAGGTGTCAAACAGGTGAGGACATGTTTTCGGTCTGAATCAGGGGTCTGCAACCTCCGGAGTCACTCTTTTACCTCTCAATAGTGTATATTAGCAAAGTGTTTCTGTGTCTTTCTCATTCCTTTGTGAAGCCTCTACATGTTTATTTTTTTTTTTGTGAACATGTTTGCTTTTCCTTTTGGAGCTTACATGTTCACAAAATTAAAGGTAGAAATGTTCCGTCCTGCTGCTGCTGTGCTGCAACTTTACAGCAAAGCCCTGCCATGCTGCTCACCTGGCAGGTGGGGCGAATGATCTTAATTAACCTGCCAGGTGTGTAAGTCAGAGGCAGCCTCGCCAAGGGAGGCAGAGAACAGAGCAGCTGGCTTTGAGGGGTAATTTTTGGTTGAGCTAGGCTTGTAATTATTTTTTTTTTTTCTTTCCCCCCTCTTTTTCCTCAGCATTCTTGTACTGTTGGGTTTTGTTATTTTAGTTTGAGGTTGGACCTTGGTAGTTTGTAGTGTTTTCTGCTTTTTTTTTTCTTCAGGTAGTTTTAGTGAAGCAGCCCTTAGCGGGAGTTGCTAACTCCGATGGTCGACATGGCGGGGTCAGCAGTCTCCCTGAATTATTTTATGTGTGGCCAAGTTTATGTCCAGTTTTTATGTTATTGTGTCATTTTGTATTTATTCCCCTAGACCTGAGCCCGGTGTGCCTGTTGGATGTAAAAATGTCAAGGTTTAGTATCCCTGCTGGCTTAAGAGGTTGTGTTTGGTTTATGCTTCCTCCAGAATGTACCGATTTCAAATACTGAGCAAAACTTTGGTTAGAAAAAGTCTTTTCCTTTATTAGTGTAAAGGACATTATTTTATGCTGTCCAGAACTGCACTGGGGGGATCTGGTCTGGCTCAAGGAGCTGAGAGTCTTTTATTTTGAAAGGAAATCATACGAACTTCTATCAAAAAAAATAATGACAAATTTCGAGAAAATGCTGTTTTTTTTTATATATATTTTTGTTTTATTAATACCACAACAGAAGCATAATTCATATTATTGAAAAATACATAATAATGAATGTAACACAGAATCAAAATAAGACTTTGTAGCAGGTACTAAGTTTTGATCAGTAAATGAGCTCAAATAGCTCTTTTACTGGTAACGGTTGCAGACCCTCTGATCAAAATTGTTCATCAATTTAAAGGAATTTTGATAGAAAAGTCATCAGTTTTAGTGCATTTTTAATCCAAATGTTTGTTTCTTCCAGCTGTGGAATGTGCTCCCCTCTCCCAGATGGATCATGGATATCAGAGCTGCTCCGGAGGAACCCAGAAGTTCAACACAACTTGTACATTTAAATGCAACCCAGGGTTTCTCCTGATTGGCTCCTCAGCGGTGACCTGCAGGGCCACCGGCGTCTGGAGCCAATCCAGACCTTTTTGTACAAGTGAGTATCAGGAGGAACAGATTTGTGAAATCCAACTAAGTTAAACCTTTAACATCTGAGATGACACCGGTGACACTTAAACACAAAATCTTTAACGTGCTGTAACTTTTCAACCGTTAACGTGATAATTCCAGTGGATTCTCGTCGAGCCGCTGATCTTCTTCAGAATCTACTGGAATAATCAAATTAACAAATAAAATCTAGATAACATAGATTAAAAAAAACTAGATATTTAGCGTTACCTGTGATAATGCTAGTGTGAATGCTGTAAGCGGAATGTGGCTGCTTAAGATGCTGATATGCTGAATCTGAAAGCCTGCTAATGTATTAGCTGAATGTCAAATTAGCTTAAAAAATGTCTAAATTAACCAAAACAGCTAGCATATTGCTGAAATATTAGCTAAACTCTAAATAATCCTAAAAACTTGAAGCAATTCTAATTTCGCCAATATCTTAGCTTGTTGCTAAAATAATAGCTAAACTTCAAATGAGCCTAAAATACTGAAAAAATGTCTAAATTGACCAAAACAGCTAGAATATTGCAAAAATATTAGCTGAACTCCAAATTATCCTAAAACTGGAAGAATGTCTAAATTAGCCAAAACGGCTAGTATAATGCTAAAATATTAACTAAATTCTAAATTATCCTAAAACTTGAAGCAATTCTAATTTTGCCAATATCTTAGCTTTTTGTTAAAATAGTAGCTAAACTTCAAATGAGCCTAAAATACTGAAAAAATGTCTAAATTGACGAAAACAGCTAGAATATTGCAAAAATATTAGCTAAACTCAGAATTAGCCTAAAAACTAGAAAAATGTCTAAATTAATCAAGCTAGTATAATACTAAAATATTAGCTAAACTCTAAACTATCCTAAAAACTGGAAACAATTCTAATTTCACCAATATCTTAGCCAATATACACTTATATGCACAGTTCATTGTATATATTTTTCTACATATTGTTTGTATTTTATATCGTATTTTATATTATGTTCAGTATTTTTATGCCAATTTCTTTGCACTGAAACGGTTGCTGCAATTTCATTGTCCTTGTGATAATGACAATAAAGGTCTATCTGTCTTATTGATAAAATATTATTTAAACTTCAAATGAGCGTAAAATACTAGCATATTGCTAAACGGTGACGCTTTAAACACAAAACCTTTAACGTGTTTGAGGAGAACGAGCCTTTTCTTCTCCAGAATCCACTGGAATCATCACATTAACGGTTGAAAAGTTCCAGTAAATCATCTGGAACTCCGTATTAAAGGCGTCTGAATCCTCAGGTTACAAACATTCCCTGCTGGCCGTCGCCGGGTACGGAGCTGTGTCTCTCTGCATCTGCGTCTGCCTCTGCGGGATCAAACGCAGAAAAAGTCAGTCAATGTGGCAAAACGTGAAGTGAAATCTTGTCGCAACACTTTAAACGTGTTTTTTTTATGTCTCTAACAGGAAGTAAACTTGCTCAAGAAAGGTCAGTGTCAGAGCTGCTTGAACTCTGTCAGTTTTTAAGTTCAGCTGATGTTCTGTTTTTTTTCCACAGGAAACCCGAGGTCGCGATGACCTGAAGAAACGAGAAAACTGGAAATATGTTGCCATTTTATCGGCATACCTGCAAAAATCCTAAATATATGCACGTGTGGCTTGAACATTTGCAGCACTGTGTGTAGATTTGTGAAGAATAATAAATTCAAATGAAGTTTCACATGAAATAAACATTTTGCTTGCATAAATTCTGAGTTTTGTTGTGTAGATTTATTCCCAACACATCAAGAATAAATGGAGTTCTTCTTTTTGGGGGTGGGAGGGACAGAAATAAGAGCAGAAGTGGGATTACTTAACAGGTTTCACTCCTTCCCTTTATGATTCTGGAGATATTTTAATGACCGACAGATAACATGGTAAGACCTTTATCACTTTAAATGGTTCTCATATATAATTTGCTTCATGCATTTGGTATATTTTCTGCAGATATCAGTTGGAATCTCTCAGAACTTCCAGCTCCTTGTGATGACGGGAGTTTTCATTCTGGTGGGAAGAAGTGAGTTCCCTTCACCCAAAACTGTTTTATTTGACTTGATAATCATATGTGACATTTTATACCCAGTGAATCGAGGAGGGGTGCATGCATGGACCTACACCTACAGCAAAGGCTCCAACCTGCAATGGCACGAGGCTCGCCAGTGGTGCCAGAACCACTTTGTGGACCTGGTTTCCATCCAGAACAAGGAGGAGGCTGAATATCTGAACATCTTTCTGCCTCGTAGCCCCAAGTACTACTGGATAGGAGTTCAAAAAGTGGCTGGAATGTGGACCTGGGTGAAAACCAACGAGCCCGTTCCCGTGGAGGCTCAGCGCTGGGCGTCGGAGGAGCCGGACGACTTGGCCGGTCAGGACTGTGTGGAGCTGTACATCAAGAGGGATAAAGACACGGCCAAGTGGAACAATGAGAAATGCAGCAAACGGAAGGAAGCCATCTGCTACGCTGGTAAACCTTTCTGTACTGAAGGAATAAATCTGACTTCTTCATATTTACTTTAAGGCTCTTTTTGTGTTTATTCAGCTTCTTGTACTCGGGAGTCCTGCAACGCTCATGGAGACTGTGAGGAGACCATAGGGAATTTCACCTGCAGATGTCACCCTGGTTTCCTGGGTCTGCACTGTGAGGAAGGTGAGCAAAACTTTCACTAAGAAATAAATGTATTCTTCAGAATTTCATGGATTTAGACATAAGGATGCCACATTTATGGTTTTAAACCAAACGGTAGGTGAAGGAAAGTGAAGTATGTTTACTGTAGCAGTCGTCATAGCGCATAGGTCTAGATGGAGCAGAACTCAATATGCTACAGACCAGTGAGGTGCTAGCATGTACTGTCCAAACTTTTAGAAGGAGGCAGAAGGTTGAGCTGACCCGGGTCTGATTCACTACAGGACACCAGATACAGGAGGCACTAAACAATGACAGGATCCAATGTCCTCAGTATTATCACTTTGACGGGCCAGCCTAAGATTTAACAATATTACTATTAATATTATTAATATTAAGCCTTGCATGGAAACAACCACCTCACATGGTTCCCACAATGCACTCCTGCTGTGGGCAGGATCACTACATTACGTTGAAAGCACCAAACGCGTGTAAGAGAGATTTGTTGTGGGAATCCTTAGTAAGAATAATTTTGAAATATTGAGCAAAATATAGGAAATAAATGAGTCTTAAAATGTCAACATTTTAAGTGGCTTATCAACTAGCCTTTAAATATAGTCATGGGCGATGTTTGATCTTTTATAGTAGTTTAAAAAAAATGGAGTTTAGCTAATATTTTAGCAACATGCTACTGTTTTTGGGTAATTTGTTATCTACTGTGGTTTTTATAGGTGAATTTAGTTTAGCTTCTATTTTAGCAACCGGGTAACGTTTTGGCTAATTTGTTGTCCACTGATGATTTTTAAGCTAATTTAGAGCTTCTATTTTAGCAACATGCTAACATTTTTGGGTAATTTGTTGTCTACTGTGATTTTTATAGGTGAATTTAGAGTTTAGCTTCTATTTTAGCAACCGGGTAACGTTTTGGCTAATTTGTTGTCCACTGATGATTTTTAAGCTAATTTAGAGCTTCTATTTTAGCAACGTGCTAACGTTTTTGGGTAATTTGTTGTCTACTGTGATTTTTATAGGTGAATTTAGTTTAGCTTCTATTTTAGCAACATGCTAACGTTTTTGGCTAATTTGCTGTATACTTATGTTTTTTAGGCTAATTTGGAGTTTGGCTCCAATTTTAGCAACATGGCAACGTTTCTGGGTAATTTGGTCTACTGTGGTTTTTATAGGTGAATTTAGAGGTTAGCTTCTATTTTAGCAACATGCTAACGTCTTTGACTAATTTAGTTTACTGAGGAATTTTAGTTTATTTTAGAGTTTTCGTAGTATTTAAGCAACAAGCTAGCTTTTGGCACCCAGTGAGGTTTTTAATGCTAATTTTGAGTTTTTTTTTCATATTTAAGCAACACACTATTTTATTATTATTATTTTTTTTTTTTTGCAAATTGGCATGTATTTAGGGATTTTTAAGCAATTTTACTACAAATTTTGCAGAAATGTAGGTAAGTGCTCTTTCATAGCTCCTTTAATGAAATTTCCAGTCATTCATACATCCCTCCATTTACCTGACCGCTTCTTCCCTTTCGGGGTCGCGGGGTGCCGGAGCCTATCCCGGCTACTGATGGGCGAAGGCGGGGTTCACCCTGGACAGGTCTCCAGTCTGTCTCAGGGCCTCAATCACACACACTCTCACATCCACACCTAGGGACAATTTAGAGTCACCAATGAACCTATGAAGCATGTTTTTGGACGGTGGGAGGAAGCCGGAGTCCCCGGTGAAAACCCACGCATGCACGGGGAGAACATGCAAACTCCACACAGAAAGGTCCCAGCCGGGAGTCGAACCGGGGCCTTCTCGCTGTGAGGCAAGAGCGCTAACCATTGCGCCACCGTGCAGCCCGAAATTTAAAGTTTGCATTTTCAGCAAATCCCTTCAGCAATTAAAGTAAATTGTGTCACCATTTTCAGCAAAAAGCTTCAGCATTTTCAGCGACTTCTTTCAGCAAAAAGCACTCACGGTAGCATTATCGCAGGTAATGCAACATTTCTAATTGTTTCAATTCCTCACACCAGGCTTAGTACAAGACATCTGAAAGGTTGGTGAATATCTGTAAATGTGGCTTAAGACACTGCTTTCCACATAATTGTTAATGCACACAACAGCACGTATTAAAACAAAAAAGGGGATTTTAGCCAACCTTTTAATATAACACACTTCATCAATTTTATTCTCGCTTCCCAAAAAAGTCTGATGATTATCCAAATGCTCCTGGTTCTTCTGACGTCACAACGTTTGACAAAAGTCCACTCTGATCATCTTTTAATCTGTTTTTAAGGCAGTGAGTGGTCTTTTATGATGTTTTTAGCCGAAATCCAAAAACCTGTGCCGTTTTCTAGGACCTAGTTTCTGCAGAGCGGCAAGAGTTCATACTGTAAGCCTGGCTTCATTTCCCATAATTCCTTTGTTTACACGCTTTCCTCCTAGCTCACAGCCCCTCACACCAACGTTAGCGGTGCAACAACAATGGGGAGCTTTCGTAGCTTTCCAGCTAGATCCAGATTCCGGCTCGGACAAGGAAAACAAAGGCGTTTATGGATCTATTTGTTGACAAGTGGATGCGTCAGAAGGGGGCGGGGCATGGAGCTTTCATCACAAATGCTATCTTTTTCAAACTGCATTTTCTTGTCTGTTCGTGATTCAGAAAGATTTTAAAATAGTCATAAATGCAGTTTTGATCTTAATTTTCTTTATAAATGTTGTCCATCAGAAAAACGCCACAAGAACATCTCAAAATCACAATTTTCATTGGAGTAGGTCTTTGAAAAACAATTATTTTACACTTTAAAAAAAAACAATCAATTGTGATATCTGCTTAATGAAGGGGAGACATAAAAAAATAACAGTTTTGTTTTAACATATTGTGCAGAGATTTGGGGAAATGCAGGAAGAACTATCATGGAATCTTTGGTTAAATTGCAAAAAAAAAAATCTATTAGAATAGTGAATAGAACAGGATATTGTGATCCAACTATTTTTTTTTTGTTTGACTAAAAGCTTAAAATTAAAGGACATTGTTTATATTTAGGTATTATAACTTGTTCATTGGGAAAAACAAAATTTAGTTAAAAAAATATACAGAAATTATTTACTTTAAGAGTTAGTCGGTATAATTCAAAAAGTATTTTTTACTTTGAAAAGATGAAAGTTTGAACCAATGTTATGGTTAGTTGTGTTTCAATTCTTAGTGTGAAATTATGGAATACTTTAACTGATAAATTAAAAATAAGATCTTCTTTTGCAGTAAAAAGAATAAATGATTCCAAAGTACGTCTGTAAAAAAATTTGATTTATTTGTAAAATATTGTTTTGTACTTGATTGTATTCATTTGGTTTGCTAAACTGATCAGGACTTGTAGTGTATTGAAGGATTTTTATTGGTTGTTTATTTATTACATTTTTTGTAAATCACTCAAATAGCAACCAAAACCAGCTGACCGACCGATTACGGGTTAAAATATAAACAAAAATTTTGGAGTAAATTTAACAAACTTTCTCAATTCCGCTCTCGCTTCTCAAAAAATCTGATAATTATCCAAATTTTGCTCCTCTTAAGTCAATGTTTGACAAACTCTAAAACCACATCTTCTCTTTTTCCATCATTTTTCTTTGTGTTTGTGCAGCTGTGGCCTGTGAAGTTCTGGCAGAACGCAGACAAAGTTCTCAGCTCTGTGTCCATCCCAACGGACCCAATCGGTTCAACTCTTCCTGCCGTTTCCACTGTGAAGTCGGCTTTCGGCTGGTGGGCGTGTCCGTGTTGGCGTGCCAGGCTGACGGGAGGTGGAGCCACCCCGTCCCTCAGTGTGAAGGTGCGTGGATGACCCGTCAGTCAATCATCTTTTAATCAGGATGTCAGGCTGAACCCCCCCCCGTCTGTCACAGTGGAGCGCTGTCCCGCTCTGAACCAGACCGACTTCAGTTTGAACTGCAGCCATCCCATCAGCCCCTTCAGCTACAACTCCACCTGTCAGTTCTCCTGTGATGACGGTTACGAGCTCGTCGGACAGGAGCGGGTCCGGTGTGACCACACGGGCCGGTGGTCGGCTGGGACTCCAGAATGCTCAGGTGAGCTGACAAACCGAGGATTTACCAACATTAACGTTCTGGGAATCTACATCCTGTCCAGATAAGTTTCAGGTCACTCTTGTCGTCGCTTCCCTTCACACTCATTTATGATTATGAGTCTGTATAAATCCTGTCAGCGTGTATTCATTCCCTTCAGGTCGTTCTGAATGGATGTGTGATTGATATCTCTGCCCCCCCAGTGAGAAAGTGTCCTGCTGTTGTTGCTCCTGCTGGGGGGAACATGGTGTGCCTGGACTCCATAGAGCCTTCCTCCTTCGGCTCGCGGTGTGACTTCACCTGCCAGGAGGGTCACGACCTTTTGGGCGGCAGCTCCATCTCCTGCCTGGCATCTGGAGAGTGGAGCAGCCCCGCCCCCAGGTGTGCAGGTGGGACAGGAACTCTTTCTGAGCGTCAGAAGCGTCGGAGCGTCCTCGCTGAAATAACGGCTCTGCCCCCGTCCAGCTGTGCGGTGCAGAAACCTGAGCGCCCCCCTGCACGGCTCCATCCACTGCCGGGACCCCGTGGGGGAGCACAGCTATGGATCAGAGTGCAGCCTGATGTGTGAGGACGGATTTGAACTCGTCGGGACAAACCTGACCAAATGTTCAGCGCGGGGAAACTGGAGTCATGAACTTCCTGTTTGTCGAGGTATGACATCAGATCCTCTGAGCTGACGTAGATCCACGAGTCTTTGATCGATGGTTTTCTGTCTTTTCCTGAAGTGACACTCTGCCAGACGGTCACCCCTCCCACCCACGGCGTCCTGTCATGCTCACACCCCAACGGCCCCTTCAGCTTTGCCTCCAGGTGCTCCGTCACCTGTAAGGAGGGCTTCGTAGTAAACGGGACATCCGAGGTGGAGTGTTTGTCCTCAGGGAGGTGGAGCGCAGGCGTCCCGACCTGCAGGGGTAAGAGCGATCACCGTGGGGGGTCTTCTGGTTCACATGGGGGGTGGGGGGTAAGAGGAGAAAAATGTGTACAGTCTGCTGGTCGGTCCTCTTAGTCTTTCTCTTTCATATTTGAGTTAGTTTGCAAAAGTGTTTCAAAACGTTCTCTTTATGCTGATGATTCAAACGTTTTTGTTCAAAAATTAAAATTATTGGTTTGATAAATAAGTTTATGATTTATTCAAGCAAAAAAAGGAGAAAATAAACATTTATTTTGATGGAATAATTTTGAAGAAGTTTACATTCTTTAAAGTTATTTTACTGAAAACTCGTCTTTAAAGTTTCATATTTCGTATAATAACCCTGCGACAGACTGGCGACCTGTCCAGGGTGAACCCCGCCTTCACCCATCAGTAGCTGGGATAGGCTCCAGCAGCCCCGCGACCCCGAAAGGGACAAAGCGGACGAGAAGATGAATGAATGAACCCTGAAAAACCCACAGAGTCAAATTTGACCCTCAATTTTTTTCATTATTTCGTTTTTCAATGTATTCTATTTTCAATTTTTCATTTGTATGTTATTTTTAATTGTTTTGGCTGCTTTTAACTTTTCAAAATGAACATATAAAAACCACATTTGTTTAATTAACTTTAAAAGTTGTTAAGATTGTTGTTGGGTCCTCCAGGGTTAAACGTAAAGTGTTTTTATAAATCATGTATTGTGCTGAAAATGTTGTTGTTCAGTTTTATTGCCTCATTTTAAGTGTTGTGTTGAAGTGTTACAGAATAAACGTACAACCAATTCAATGGTGTTGTGTTTGCCATAGAAAAGAGTTCATCAAATAACACAAGTTAGATAGAGAACAAACACTTTGTTTACTAGCTCAGGATTGTTGAAATGTTAAGATTAGTAGAACAAAAAAATTATATTTTGCACTATTAAGACTGAATCCAGGGGAGGTTCCATCTTTCAGTTTTATAGAGCAGTTTGCATTATTATAACTATTACAGAAGAAAGAGACAAATTAATGAAGACAGCTGAAGATAAAGTTGTGATTAACAGAGTCAAAGGCTCTGTAAAAGTCTAAAAAGAGTATAAAACAGAAACCAGGTGTGAGTAATCTAGAATGTCAAAAACAATATAAATATTGTGAGATGTGTCTGTTTTGTATGAATCCGGATTGGGTCTCTGCAATAACTGAATTTAGAACTTTTGGCAAAGACAGATGCAAGAATCTTGTAATTATTATTTAATAGACATATTGGGCGGCGATTGTCAATGAGAAGTACATCTCTTTTGGATTTTGGTATAAGGGTGAGTAGAACTTGATTTGACGTTGGAGGAAGGATGCCTTTTTCTATGCTCTCTAAAAATACCTGGGTTAGAAAAGGGGCAATTTGTTTATAAAACTCCCCAGTTAACCCATCTGACCCAGGAGACTTTTTATTTTTAAGATGGTTAATAGAGGAAAGAACTTCATTTTCTGAAAGAGTCACATAAATCACGTTCAGATGGATGTATTTGTTGTATAATGTAATTCAGAAACGAATATTCTGAATTATAATAGGGTTATAAAGGTTTTTACTATGTTCATGGGCATAAAGTTTACTGTAGAAAAGGCTAACATTGTTTTGGCTCGATGTTTCTCCAGCTGAAAAAAGTAAGAAGAGTTACTCTCACCTTCTTCTAACCATTTCAGCTTTGATCTGACAAAGGCTCCTTCAGCTCTGTTCTTACGAATACTGTCTATATCATCGTCATTGTCATTAATCATTTACTCCATGGCATCAAAGTGGGTGTTAATCAGGTTTGAAAGAACATCAACGGTGTCATTATCACAACCGCTGCTTCTCCTCTCACCTGGAGGCGTTCCCAGCAGCGCTTTTTTGGGATCCGGTTCTTTGCATGGAGTCTACCCAGTAGAAATAGGCGGGAAGAAACTCTTCTTCCTCCGGGATGACCGTGTCTTGTTCAGCATTATCCTTCTGGGTGTAGTCATGACCCGCACCGCTAACAGCACTGCGGCTGCTAGCCATGGCTTTGCTCTCCTTAGAGGTCCTTTTCCTTTCTCGAGATGGCATTGAACAGTTTATTTTGTTTCCTTTTTGGTCTGTAACAACAAGAACTTCAAAAGGAGCGTTTAATTAGTCAGTTTCCACATTTAAAAAGTTTGGCGCAACAAGTTGAAAACTAACGTCCGCACAAGCCGCCATCTTGGTCAGCCCCCCGCCACACAGACTCTTCCTGGAGGGAATAGTTGGCATCATGTTTACGTTGGCGCGTTTCCAACCGCTCATTTTCGTGGGTGTGGGAGGGGCTGCTGCAGACAGCGCAGGTTTTTACAGGATTACTCTTAAATTCATGAACAGATCAAAATACCGTTTTGGGGTTTTTTATGGTGAGGAATGAACAGTAAAATGCATTTAAAACCTCAAAAAATAGAATTCTCGTGGTGGGGGCTCTTTAAACCAAAAGAAAAAGCGAGCTGACATCTTTCAAAAGTTATTTGTTTTTACTTCTAGAGGATAAAAATACCATTAACAAACTCTTCCTTCGTTTTGCTTTTCTCTGAACGTTTTCCTCCTCAGCCCTGACCTGTCCCCCTCTGACCGTCGTCTCTCATGGTTCCACTCTCTGCTGGGATCCACATGAAAGATCCAGTTTTGGTTCTCGTTGTACGACGTCCTGTGAGGACGGGTTTCTCCTGAACGGGACGGCTGACACAGAGTGCTCCTCTGGAGGCACGTGGACCTCTGATGTCCCCGTTTGTTTGGGTAAACTTCTCTGTATTCTGATTTTTTTTTGGTTTTTAAAGATGAATTCTGTTCAGTTTTTTCATTGACACAATGCAGCATCTTCACTAAGAATATAAGAAAATATCGATTCAGTGAAATATCGCGATACTTCATTTGGTGATACTTGATACTCGATTTAAAATGCTCAAGACACATTTTATCTTTTAGAGTTTTTTTCTTATGTGGAAAAATACTTTGTTTCAAAAATCAGACAATGTTGACTTTTAATAAAAATGTCTTGAATTACCAAAATAAAAGCACCTTGAAACTGCTTGGTTAAAATCAACTTGTATATAGGATACAGTTGCAGAGATCGTTGTTTTGATTATTAAATCAAATGTATTTTACAATTATATGTGTGAACGGTGCATTAATATTCAGATAACGTTTTTTTCCGAGTCACAATTGAAAATAAAAAGGAAAATATTGTTTCTGGTACTTTCTTGAGATATATTGTATTGTGACACGCATCGTATCGCAATATGTATCGCCTCTAATCATCACCGAACTCTGATTCTCTGCTCGCAGTGAAAAAGTGCTCGGCTCTCAGATCTCCCGCCCACGGCTCTCTGAATTGTTCGGACCCTCATGGAAAGTTCAGCTTCGCCTCTCGATGTTCGACGGCGTGTGACGAAGGTTTTGTCCTGAACGGAACAGCTGACGTCGAGTGTTCCTCTCAGGAGACGTGGAGCACAGAACCTCCGGAGTGTCTGGGTAGAAAAACATGAATCCACTTCTGTTTCAATGTCAAAGTTTTCATTTTTCATCTCTTACGTTAAAATCACCAAACTCCACTTCCCTTCATTTTCCAGCAAAGTCGTGTCCTCCTGTCAGCTCTCCTGCTCACGGTTCTCTGGTCTGCTCCGACACACATGGAGAGTTCAGCTTTGGTTCTCGCTGCACATCCGCCTGTGAGGATGGATTTGTCCTGAATGGAACCGAGGAGACAAACTGCACCTCTTCTGGCGTTTGGAGCGCAGACATCCCAAGATGCATTGGTACAAATCTTCCTTCCTGTCGTGATGACATAAACCGAACATGCGTCTTCATTTCAATCTTCATCCGTTCTCTCCTCAGCTCAAAGATGCCCTGGTCTCCGCCCCCCCTCTCACGGCTCGTTGGCGTGCTCGGATCCTCACGGAGAGTTCCGTTTGGGTTCTCGGTGCTCTTGGACCTGTGAGAGAGGCTATCAACTGACGGGGGCAGGAAGCACGGAGTGCACGTCTGCAGGAACATGGAGCGATGAGGCGCCTCTTTGTCGAGGTAACCATCATTGAAGTGAACGAGGATCTTAAATGGAACGAGCGCTTGTTTACATGTAAACAACAATTAAAATACACATAAAAGGGAAGAAAAACCTGTTTATATTTACTAATAGTTACTCCTAGAAAAATAATCTCGTCAAATTAAAAAAATGATAATTATTGTAAACCAATAATAGTTCTCTCTTGATAACAGTGGGTAGAGTAAAGGGTACCTGAATATGTTTGTGGTGGCCAAACTAACAGATAAACCCACTAAACTCTGTGCTAAATTTAGCTACTATCAATATTTTTTACTTTATTTATTAAATTTATTGCTATAAGAGTGGTTTATTGTTGATTACATTTTAACAAGGGAACACGCATAAATCATTCTTTAGACTTGAGCAATTGGAACTGAATGAAGAAAAAATCTAATGTTTCTGCTTGTATTTATCTATTCTCTTGTCTTTTAAACATTTTTTGAATGCAGCTTTGATTGTAGTTTCTTTAATGTAGATTCCAGTGAGTTCCTGATGTGTGTCTGTCTCAAAGTTGTGCAAATGCGACTTTGAAAGGATTTTTCCTCCTGTTGCTTTTATCTTCTGAAACAAATGAAAAAAAGAGATTGAATTATTTATAGGGGAGCTTTTAATTTGGCATTTAACATAAAAAATACAGTTTTAAAATCAACAAAATCTGCAAACTTTAGCAGTCGTGATTCAACAGATTATCTGTGTGTTCTCTGCTGCCTGTTTTGTTGATTATTGCTTTTTCTGTAAGAGAATCAAAGACGTATGAACAGAAGATGCTTTTACCCAAACTTCAAGGCAGTAACACTAAAATAAAAGAACAATATAACATGCTTAACCCTAGAACACTTTCACTATAAGAAGTTACACCATCACTTTTGTAGGGGGATTTTTATCCAAAATAATACACCCAATAAAAAGTATTTCTCATAAAAAAATGATCAAAGTAGGACGAAACATGATAAATTAGAGCAGTTTTCTTTTATTTTCAACTGTGATAGAAACAATAGAAAATAAAATCCTAAAAACATGCTTGAAAAAATTAGCAATTTGAGAACAAAAAAATCTTTAAAAATAAATAAATGAAATATTGATACTGGAGACTTGGTCTTTGGTCCACACATTCCCGGGACGTGAAACTTTACCCAGGAACCCGTGACACTCAGAAAAATGCAACTTATTGTATAAAATCTTTTTCTCGGGTGAAAATCACCCGTTGATAATTCTCTAGAGATAAGGATTGACTGTTAAATAAATCTTTAACTCTGTAAAGAATTCCAAATTTTTTGCAAATTTTGTTTTTCAAATGATTAATGTGAGATTTCCATTTTAAGTTTTCATTTAGAAATTTTATTTCTTATTTTACAAAAGTTAAGTTGATCAATATTTAGTGTTACATTTTCATCTGTTTAGCAAATACTAAAAATCATAAACTTTGTTTTCTCCCAATTCAAAAATAACCTTTTTGAAAAAACGAATTTATACTTTAGCTGTTTCTTCCTTTAACGCCAACATTAGTTCAGATAAATTTGTTCCGGAGTAGAAATTAACAAATCAAGGAAGATCATGAAAGAATGTATTTTTTTTGTTCCATAATTGTGTTAAAACACTAAAGCTAACCTGAACCTGCTGTCAAATGTTTTACAAAGTGCAACAGTGCCCCCGTCTGGTGACAGCGCCTCAGTACGGGAGGATGAACTGCAGCCTCCTGGACCCCCCCTTCAGTTTCGGCTCCCGCTGTGACTATGACTGCAGCGAGGGCTTCAGGCTGAAAGGTGCAGCTTCAGTGACATGTGACCCCTCAGGCCGCTGGAGTCCAGACGTTCCCACCTGTCGACGTGAGCCCCGCCCACACGTAGAACCCTGTTATGTCAGAACCATGGTTCTCATCTCTCTGCTGTGGTTCTCAGCTGTGCGGTGTGCAGCCCTCCATCACTCGTCACCCGTGTCCATGAACTGTTCCCATCCGCTGGCTAACTTCAGTCTGGGCTCCGAGTGCGTGTTCACCTGTAAAGACGGATTCTCCCTGAACGGCTCCACTTCTCTGCTTTGCTCCTCCTCTGGGTCCTGGAGCGACCAGATCCCCACCTGCACAGGTATCTCTCACAGGTTAAAACGACTGAATTAAAGGTGATGTGTGACCTTGACATCGTGTGATTTGTGTTGAGGTCGCTCTCTGGGGTTGAAGATCTTGCAGTATGCCGCTTACGGAGCAGCCTGTGGCGCTCTGGCGCTCGTCCTGTTTGGACTGGCTGACCTGATGACCAGACATTTGAGGAAAGGAGGTGAGATTCGTGCTGGTGTTGAGCCTTAGTCACAGATCACCTCACGGTGGATACGGGGAAAATGGTCAAACCTGTACGGGGAGCACAGGCAGTGCGGTGTTGTGCCAAGGTACCTTCCCCTGCCAAAATGTGTATCCCGGTCTCAGTGTTGGATCGTTTCATTACAGCCATATTTTCTCCCAGGTGGATGATTACGACGAACTTTATTCTGGGGTTTTTATGAGTTTACCATAATGTTTGATTTTTTTTTTATTTAATTTATTTTTTTTACCACATATTGTACGTAAAACAAATATTTATTAATTGTCCGTTATTACAAGTTTCCATAACAGTCGCTTTGATAAATCCTGTTTTTTGTCTCAAAGTACTCAAACAAAGGTTGTTTATTTCCCCCTTCTTTAACCCTAGAGAACTCTCTCCCGGTGCTGAAGAATTTGTAGGATTTTCTATATTCGTTTTCTGAGTCTCAGGGTTTCCTGGGTAAAGTCTCCAGGAATGAGTGGACCAAAAGCTGAGTCTCAAGTATCATTTTTTTTTTTTAGGAATTTTTTGTTCTCAAATTCCTAATTTTTCAGTCATTTTCAAGCACGTTTTTAGGATCTTCCTGTTTTTATTTTCCTTTTTTGTTTCATATATCACAGTTGAAAGGAAAAGTACTCTAGTTTATCTTCATATTTTGATGTACTTTATGAGACACTTGAAGATGTTAAAACAAAAATGGCGTCTTCATTGTCTTTGTCACTTTAGTGAAGTTACAGAATGAGCGGCGTTGAAGAAGAAAATGAAAAAGCCTTTCGGAGAATTTTTGGTTTTATTTAAGAGACGACCAATGCAGGTACATTGTGAAAACGAAAAAGCATTTCTATTAATCCATTTTAATTTTAACAGTTAATTTCTGTAATTTAACTTTGGTGCTAATTTACCAAATAACTTTGAAAATGAAATATCGAATGCCATTTTCTTTATTATGTCACAGAATGATCAGCGTTGAAGATGAAAAGGAAAAAGCCGTTCAGAGAATGGCTTTTTCATTTCATTTACGAGACAAATAATGCAGGTACGTTGTTTAAAATGAAAAAGCATTTCCAGAATTGACTTTTATTTTAAATATTCAGTCTCAAATGCTTCCACACAGGCGTGTCGTATGAATTTGAGTTTTTTTAACCCCCTAACTCCCTTTTATGATGCAGCCGCTCCTCTTTACAACCCTCCACATGTAGGACAACCCAAAAACCTGCAGCACCTGTACAGGTCGACCCCCCCATCCGGTGCATGTGACTGAGGCTTTAATCATCTTCACATCATGTTTGCAAACGTTTCTGATTCTGATTTTCTTTTGCAGGAAGTGCTATGAAGTCTGAGGATCTGTGGGTGGATTCTGTAAATCCAACCTTTGAATTATAATCGTTTTTCTTAGATCAGTTAGTGTAAGCATTGGTATTTATTGCATCCTGTAAAGTTTATATACTACCTTTACCCTGCTATCAGACCGCGTGACAGACAAATCCAACTCCTTCATTCTGTCATTTATCTATTATCAGCCTCAGACTTTTTATTTTTAAGTCATTAAAGAGCAGAAGGGAGTAAAACTTCACACCTGAGGAGAGAAAATCACTAAAAACTAAAGACTTGGAGATCGTGGCTTATCAACACCTACAGTTGCCAACAACATACAGTATGATGAGCCTGTTTGATACTTGGATTAAGATGTTTTATTTTAGCTATTTGTATGGTAATTCTTTTTATTTTGTATTATATTGTGTACATGTGCTTTTTACATCATAGTCAGACGACTACAGATAAAAACTAGTCTTTGGCTAATAAACCATGTGTATTTTTAAACAGCATTGTCCCCTTTTAATTAAACTAATAGTACTGTTATTATTATTATGACTCGTAAATGAGCAGAAATCTAAATTCCTGAAAGGAATCTGAGGCGATCGGTCACTATTACCACACCGGCTAGTGATCCTAAAACTCAGTCCTGTCGTCTCGTTTTATCTCTTTCATGTTGTTAATCCTCAATTTAAAATCAAAACCAGATCTTCACTTGATTTACCTAAACCTGATTTACTGTATTTTCCAGAGTATAAGTCAGTTTTTTTCATAGTTTAGCCAGGGGTGAGACTTGTACTCGGTAGCAACTTAATTGTTTATTTTTGTTTTTATT
Organism: Oryzias melastigma; assembly: GCF_002922805.2. Lineage (NCBI taxonomy): Eukaryota > Metazoa > Chordata > Actinopteri > Beloniformes > Adrianichthyidae > Oryzias > Oryzias melastigma. The sequence continues at coordinate 1,836,509 of NC_050515.1, read as the reverse complement.
TAAATATTTTTATATATTTATTGTACTATATTTTTTATATATATATTTTTCCAATATTGTCTTTTGTTGTTTCAACTAACAACCGCCAGAGGGCGCTGCATCCGAAGAAGTGCCGTTCAAAAATAACATGGAAGAGAATCTGATTGTTTTCCTCTTAAACTATTATATTTTTCTAAAATCAAAAGATTAGTATTCTTGTACTTCTTTATTTGTTTATTTTAGTTACACCGGGCTTCGCGGATTTGTTCTGAAACGTCAGACTTTTTTCCTAAAAGTGTGACTTTTACTCCAGAGCGACTTATATCTGGTTTTCTTTGACTTGATCAGATATTTTTTGCTCTCGCGACTTATACTCCAGAGAATAGTTCAACAGTTCAACTCCCGGCTGGGACCTTTCTGTGTGGAGTTTGCATGTTCTCCCCGTGCATGCGTGGGTTTTCACCGGGGACTCCGGCTTCCTCCCACCATCCAAAAACATGCTTCATAGGTTAATTGGTGACTCTAAATTGCCCCTAGGTGTGAATGTGTGTGTGATTGAGGCCCTGAGACAGACTGGCGACCTGTCCAGGGTGTACCCCGCCTTCGCCCTTCAGTAGCCGGGTTAGGCTCCGGCACCCCCGCGACCCCGAACGGGAAGAAGCGGTCAAGAAAATGGATGGATGGATGGATATATAATTTAACCCTACAAAACCCAAAGAGTCAAATTTGACCTCTGTTTTTTCTTTTTCTTAATTATTTATTTTTGGCCACTGTTAATTGCTGCTTCTCAAAATGAACAAACAAATTTGTCAAATTAATATTAAAGACCTTGGAAAAATTATTATTCAATCATTTATTTGTATAGCCACTTTTCTGCTGAACAAAAATAATTATTTAAAACACAAAAAGTCATTAAACACAATAGATAAATGGAATGATAATAAAATAAACATAAAAATAGAAATAAAGGAAATGTTTTGGCTAAAATTTGACTGCACAGATTAAAAGATGGACATAAAAATGATCAACCATAAAAGCCAACATTGTGTTCTACACGGATAATTGGTAATAAATTCATGCATTAAGAGGTTAAACAGCAATTCTTTTATTATTTTGCTCTTATCTTGACATTATTCCTGTTGTCTGTTTTCAGGTTTAGTTGTGTATCCTCAGAAACGTGAGTGTATCTGCTTCAGCTCTCCAGCAGCATGAAGCCAATTACAGCAGTTAGGAGACAGAGGCTCTGTGGTCCGCGGCTGGCGTCCACGCCGCCATAAATAACTGACTCTTGACAGGAAACTGTTTGGTTACCATCAGAATAATAATCAGGTTATTGCTGCCCGCTGTGACCGTATGATCACATTATGATTATTTTTCTCACCTCCTCCTCTGGTGCTGGCAGCCGTCGATGTGCAGCCAACTGTGCAGCCAAGGAGATGATGGGGAGAAGTCCCTCAGGAGACCGCCTTGGCTTCCTGCCCTGGTGTGTCGCCGTCTCTGCAGAGGAGTTCCTGCTCATGCACGGGCACATTCACCAACAGACACAAATACCTGCAGAAACACAAGAACGTTTATTACCTATCACATCAATCAGGAGTTCCTGTTCATTTGGAGTTCACATCTCTAGTTCTGAGGCGCTCTTGCTTTGGACGACCCTCTAGAAAAGAGGCGGAAAATCCTTTAGAAAATTCTGTTTCATGAATCGGATTCTGAATCAATCATTGGGCAACTTTGGAAAAATCCTCCACTTGGAGGGCTGGATGCAGGATTTCCCTGCAACACATGGCAGAAAGCGTCACTTTACCATCGCCAGTCAACCTTTAGCTTATAATGTGTTCCAGTGTAAAGAGTTCCCGCCAAAACGATGTGATTTCAGGCGAGAACAAACTCTTGTGTTCACACTTGGCCATACAAGTTTCTACAACCGTTTTCAGGCTCTACATAAAATGCATTGTAAGTTTTTAACCATGTCAAACTTTGACCAATCAGGGTCTCGGATTTGTCAGTGGCCCTGTGGGAGAGTGTCCGCCCGGCGACTGGAAGGTTGTGAGTTCAAACCGACGGTCAGGACTCTAAAAGTGAGACCCAGAGCCTCCCTGCTTGATACTCAACTTTAAAGGGTTGGATTGGGGGAGTTAAACTATCAAATGGTTCCTGAGTGCGGCTGTGTCTGCAGCTCACCACTCCCCCAGGGAGGGGCTAATGGAGCTTTAACAGAACTTTGGCTTAAGGGAGTGTCAACCGTTTGAAAATGGATAATCGAGGAGAGATTACTAATTTAGCAGGAATTCTATGACACCATCTTTTGTATATTGGAATAAAGCTGTGACATATTTTACACAAACTGTAGGTGGCAGACATGAGCTAGTAAACAGTGGAAAAAGAAGTAGAAGCCCTTCCCTGCTTGTCCAGTGTGAACAAAATGGACGAGTTCTTGAACGTGTCTCATTCCCGTAGCTTAAGACTTGACAGATGCAACAGTAAAAATGTAATGTCCCTCCTCCCACCTGTCAGTGGTCGTTATCTTACACCTGATTGGTTGATTCTAGCTCCCAGTTGGCAACATCTCCCTGCGCTGACGGACAGTTAGATTGTTCCTGACCATTGACTTGCACTTGCTGCTCCTCGAGGTCTGATTTCATCCAGAGGAACGTGAGACGGGTCCAGGAAAGGGTTCACGGCTGGGGCAAGAAGGCATTTGATACAGCCAGGCTTCATATCTCTGTGTCACCGCGGGGCATTCTTCCCCAACGCAGCTTTCTGTTGTCTGGAGTCCTCCCTCTTCCCAATCACTCCATCCCAGGATTGGAGCATTCCAGCCTGTGTGGTCCGAGGAAAAATGCAGGAAGCACAATGCGAGCGTTGATGACGGCGGCGTGGATGCTTACCTGCCACTGACCTGTACAGCTGTCACGGAACGCCACTTTACCATCAGATGATCCTCTCCCCAGCTGGGACAGGATGTCTCACTGACATTTGACTGAGATGGGAACGATCCGAGGAGAGGACGGACTGATCTCCATCCCACCAGCACGACCATCTCGACTTCTGTTAATCTACCAAAACTACAGTTCGCAGAGTCCCGCCCCTTCTTATTGAAAAGCCCAAAATGTCCTCCAAAAAGAGTTCATTCATTAGTGTGTAAAGGTTTGGATGTCTTCTACAGAGGATGTTTTTCCTTTTCTTTTAGTCAAAAGGACAGACTCAGATTTACTGTTTTTATTTTATTGAGTCATTAAAATCATCAGACATATTATGAGAATAAATACAAATACAAACAGCTTTTTACAAGAGAACACGACAACTTTCCAGCAGAGTCTAAGGAATCGACAGACACGCACAGAGACAGACGACAAATTCCCAGCATCCTAAGCAGTAAAGGGAAGTTTCCATCATGTGTTGTTGCATCGCAGCATCATCCTGTCCCTTTTGACATCCATTCGCTGAAGTACTGAAGCACTTTGGAGATGAGAGCTCTTTCTGCTGCCCGCCACGCTTCCATTACACCCCCACCCCCTCAAGAGGTGAAGTAGGAATCCTGCATGGAGTAGAGCCGGTCAATGGGAGTGAGTGGAGAGGAGTCGCCCAGAGAGAGGCCTTCGCTGTCAGACACACAGCACAGAGGCTCTCCGTCCACGGATCCATACAGGAGCTTAAGCCCTGTGAAGACGAACCAACACGACATCCATATGAATCCACAACAAAAATCTTACTTTAGATCAGGACTGTCAAACAATCATACAGGGGCCAAAATCCAAAACAAACTTTAGGTCGCGGGCCGAACAGGATAAACATTTATTGAACATCTAAAACTATATTTATAAAACTTTAAAACTTAACTCCAAAACAGCCTAAAAACTTTTCAAGAGCGTAGCTGAAATATTAGCTAAACTCCAAAACAGCCAAAAAATCTTAGTAAATGCCAAAATATTCCAAAAATCTAGCAGAATGACAATTTTTAAAACTGTAACTTTTTAACAATTATGAACTAGATGTGTAGCATTACCTATAGTGTGAATGCTGGAAGCTGAATTTGGCCGCTGAAGATGCTAGTGCTGATAGCTGAAAACACTGAAGTTGATAGCCAGCTAAAATATTAACTAAATGTAAAAGTAGCCCAAAAAAAATTAGGTTACAGTTGGTGTGTGAATATTAGTCTAACTCCAAAACAGCCTAAAAAACTTTTAAAGAGCCTAAATTTGCCAAAACAACTAGCATGTAGCTGCAATATTAGCTTGAACTCCAGAATAGCCTAAAAAACTGAAAAAAGTCTAAATTAGCCAAAACAGCTAGCATGTAAATATTAAACCTAACTACAAAACAACCTGAAAAAATTTAAAAAGAAAAGCCTAAATTACCCTGAGCGACCACCATGTAGCTAAAATTATAGCTAAACTCCAAAGTAGCCTTAAAAAACTAAAAAAAAGCTTAAATTAGCCAAAACAGCTAGCGTGTAGCTGAAATATTAGCTAAACTCCAAAATAGCCTAAAAAATCTTACTACATGCCAAAATATTCCTAAAAGGTAGCAGAATGCCAATTTTCAAAACTTTAAAACTGTAATTTTTTAACATAATTACGAATAATAAAAAGGCGGGAATATTACTGTACATTTTACTCTACATAAAAATATATTTAGTCAGATTTATGCAAGTTAGAAATAAGCGCAAGATAACATTGGGCTATTAATAACAATAAAATAAAATGATCTGGAGGGCCGGATAGAATTACCCGGAGGGCCAGATAGAATTACCCGGAGGGCCGGATCCGGCCCCCGGGCCGTGACTTTGACTCGTGTCCTTTAGATCATTATAATGACATCAGGAATGACACAATTCTTGATTTCAAACTGAAATCAAATTGTTGGTAAAGGGAATCACAGCTGCATACCACCATGTTTATTTTGAAACATTTAGGCTAATTTAAGGCTTTTTTATTTACTGCCTCATTACATTTTACCAGACTTACCAGCCAGAAAGGGCAGCTGGGCCCCTTTAGGTTTGAAAGTGGGCAGAAAATGTGGGTCCCGAATGGGTTTGTCTGCACTTTCCGTGGTGGTCCCACCTGTGTTTGCCACATCTGCTTAAGTTACCCGGTGGACAGCGGCGCTCGCTAGATCGCCACAGCAGAGCTTGCTGGCTCGATACATTATGTGGCATAGACATGTACTATGTGGAAAAGTGTGAAATTTGGCTATTTTCAGATTTTTGCACAAAATGGAAAAAATTAAATAATAATTCGAGCGATCTTCATAAAAATTCACACACATGCCACCAGGTTAAGACAAAACCACAACCAAAGTTTCTTTGACCTCTGACCTCAGGAAAAGGCCATCTTGATATTTCCTTAAAAATCAGGAATTTAAACTCGACAAATGTTTACATCGACAAAGTTTAAAGAATTTGAACGGCGTTGGCGTGACGAGCTCGTAATTATGGAGTTTATATGTTGCTTGTACATTTTTTACTGGAATATTGTGAAGATTTACTTGAATTGGACTCAAGCTGAACAAAACAATATAAACATATTAAGAATGTGGGCGCGGTGAACACGAAATCTTTGTTTACAAGGAAATCCAAAAGTTTACTTTTGCTGATTCTTCTTAAAATTACAGACTATTCATCAATGCATCAATCCATCAATCTCTCTCTTTCTCTCTCTCCATCTTTTTCTATCTTTCAATCTTTCTCTCTCTTCATCTGTATATCTCTCTATCTCTCGCTCGATCTCTCTCTTTCTCTCTCCATCTCTCTCACTCACTCACTCACTCACTCACTCACTCACTCACTCACTCACTCACTCACTCACTCACTCACTCACTCACTCGCGAGGTTAACATACGACCCAATCAGAAAATGTCATTTCTTTAATAGTTTATCGTCTCTTTAATTAAGAATCAATGAAACCGTTTCAGACCAAATGGACCGTTCTGATTGGACGGCTCTGAGGTTCTTTACCGTAAGGGTGCATGTGGTCTCCTGGCATCTGAGGGGGGGTCAGGCCCTGCCTGAAGGGGTCCACGTCCCAGTCCTGCTGTTCCAGCGTGGTGAGGACCATCTGCTGCTGCTGAGAGGGGGTGAAGGAGCATTCCACTCGCTTGATCTCAGAGGTCAGACTGCCACAGGGGGGCGCTGCAGGCAGAGGACATCCGTTGTAGGTGAAACTGTTTTCTCAGTCTTTATTCCAGCTTTTGTCCCTGAAGAAAGCTTTGACAGTGTGATACCTGTGCGATGAGATGAATGTTCACAACGTTCTGGAGTCGTCTGCAGCTGATCCGGCTGCTGCTGCTGCCTCCTGGCCAGTTTCTTCATCTAAACGGATGAAACAAGCATGTTGTGTTTGTATGGTTTTAAGGTAAAATGCATTTTCTCCTCGTGTTAGCATTAGGGGCAGAGGGGCATCTGTCAGTGAGGGGCAGAATGCATACATGAGGGAGGAAATGTCGGGTTAATCTACAATAATCTCTCCCTGAGATGTCATCAGATTCTTGTATGAGGAGATAAGCTCGGCTGAAATCCAGCCTGGCTTACAAACACGGTGCAGAAAGAGGGCTTTTATTAGATGTGCATGTGATACGTGTGTGTGTGTGTGTGTGTGTGCGCACGTTACCTTGGCTCTTTGGTTCTGGAACCAGACCTGCACGACCCGCACACTCAGACCGGTCTCTGCTGCCAAGGTCTCTCTTACCTTGGGTTCAGATTTAGGAGGAAAGGAGAAAAAAAGGGAAACTGGTCATTTGGAGGATATGATTCTGTTCCATTTAAAGCAAGAAGAGGAGGATTGTGGGTAAAATAAACAGAAAACAGCCTTTAAGTTAACAACATGAATGCTGTACTGTTTTCTAGGGGTGTGTATTGGCAAGAGTCTGATGGTTTATCACGATACGATACATATCGCATCGTATCGATTTTGATGTTGTAACTTCAAAATCAATAAAGTTACCACCATCATCAATTTTGATTGGCATTTCGTGTTAGCCCCGCCCCAACGCATTACGATACACGCTACGATATATAGACGATATAAATTATATTAATTATCATGATATACATCGTATTGTGATATTGTATTGTGAGACAATACACATCTGTACTATATATGTATATCCTGATACGACATATATCAATATATATATATATATATATTTACATATATCATGATATGTATCGTATTGATATATATCGTATCACGATATGATATCCCGATACAATATCACAATTCAATATATATGATGTTATATATCGTATCGTGATAAGCCACCAGACTCTTGGCAATACACACCCCTAGAAAACAAAGGGGTGCTGTGGAGCTAGGTTGGGGCCAACATTATTTGAAAACCAAATAAAACAAATTGAAAAAAAAATTATTGGTGTTTGGCCAAAAAATATTTAAAATATCAGAAAATTTTTGCTTTTCTAAAATAAACTTTATTGTTTTCAGCTTCAAATGTTCAATTTTTTAAATTTAAAAACTCAAATTTTAATTTCAACACTTTTTTTGTTGTTGTTTCAAAACCTTTTTTTTTAACTTTATTTTTACTTTAAAGTCTTTTTTTTTGTTTTCAAAACTTTTGCCCCCGCTGTGGCGCGTTGGGGGGAGCTAACACAGTGTTTCAAGGACGTTAAAAAGGATGTTTTCGATGCCTGTATTTAACACAATGATTTGGCGCTTTGATCGGGCAACAACAGAGTTTTGTACGCGCAGTTTGAACACAATAAAACTGCTTTTTACACCTGTCTTAGGACAATTTCAGACTGTGATAGTACAGACTAAACATCCATTTTCTGACTGTAATGATCACAGTTCTCAGAGTCGGTGAATGCACCGGGACTGAAGTTACCACCCTCATAGATTTCGATTGGTCCCTTGTGTTAGCCCCGCCCCAACGCGCCACAATGCAGACAAAACTTTTCAAACTGAAATTTTCAGATTCCAAATTTAAAAAAAAGTTGAAAGTGAAAAAAAGATTTTAAAATCAAAGTTTTTAAATTTAAATTTTGAGTTTTAAAACCTAAAAAACAGAACATTTGAAGCTGAAAAATATTAAATTTATTTTAGAATAGCAAACATTTTTGGACATTTTACATTTCAAATAATATTGGCTCCAATTTATCTCCGTAGATTTCCTTTACCTTTCGGCAGGGCTTGGATGAGACCTCGAAGGACGCTTTGAAGGTGCGTCTTTGCTGAGTGGTCAGGATGGTGCGAGGTCTTTTTGGACGCTTGTTCTCCTGATTATCTGCTCGGCCCGGCTTGTCTGTGACCTTCGCAGACGGTTCCTCGTCTTCATCATCGCCACTTTTACCTGAGAAGACAAAGAAGTTACGTCACAGACGGACTATCCCACGTGAATCTGTCTTGCTTCTGTTCGTTCAAACCGACATCAGAATTCAAATCTGTAATTCGTCTCTCAAACTGTAGCAACAAAATAAAAAAATCAATACGTTTTTTCTCTTAAATGTTATTAATAAACACGTTTTTGTTCATTAACCCTTTAACTGAATGCTTAACAAAATGGTGGGAAGCATTTAGAAAACATAATTTTAAAAATATTGATTCTGTGTGGTATTCTCTAAGGTACGGAGCCCTTAAAGGGAAATAAAAGAAAAAAAATAGAAGTTTTTTTTAAAAAAAATTGAAATAATAATAATAAAAAAAATAATTCTGGTTAGTAACGGATCTGCATCAGATAGTAACTGGTTCAGATCAATTAGTAAACAGAACCTTCTCTTGAGAAAAAAAAAAGCAGTTACCATCTGGTGTGCACCCATTAATCACCAGATTTTTTTTTTACTACAATAACTTAGAAAAAACAGTTCTTGTTACTAAATAGAAGTTTTTTTTTTTTTTTACTTCTTTTTTTTACGGAGCCCCTAAGTAATTTTTAGAAAAAAAAAATTTTTACTTACATTTTTTTTTTTTTTACTTTAATGTCCCTTTAGAGGCGCCATACCAGGGCAGTAAGCAGCAGAAAAAAAAATATTTTTTGTGTTTATTTTTAGGGTAGTTAAAGCGTTAAAATATGTTTCTGATTTTCTTTGTAATAACTTTACTTGTAAAGGGTGAGAAATTCGGATGGAGCATCACCTGAGGTCACAGATAAACCTTCACGTCTGTCATGTCTTATTGATAGTTTGTTTCTCCTGATTCATTGATGATTTCATTCATCAAAACTCACTTTTTATACATCTACTTTGTAAAAAAAAACTGCAACATTTCTAGATGTAGATCTTCTATTTTTGTCTTGAAAGATTTAAAAATGTGTTTCTTGTATTAACTGCTGCAGGAATACTTCATTTCTGACAGAACTTAATGATTAATCGTCTTTTTGTTCATCCTGTGTTTAGAAATGATATTTGTTGTGTGCCGCTCCAGAGCCTGAGACCTCCCCGCTCATGCAGACGGTACCGGTGTCGGAGGACGGCGAGCTGGCCAGACGCTGATGGTAGTCCTCTCGAGCGCACAGCAGCCGCCCCTCTTTCAGGACGCAGCGGTCTCCGGTCTTCAGGTGGTGGGAGCAGACGCTGCAGGTGAAGCAGCTCAGGTGGAACACAGCCGCTCCCGCCTTCATCACCAGCTCCGAGGGAGCGATGGCCTCCGCACAGCCTCCACAGGGGACCGCGAACAGGCTGGAGGAGCAAACATGGAGACGCTTTTGTTTGGATCAGATGAACCCACACCTCAGCAGAAGACCACTTCCTGTCACTCACAGCGACCTCCAGTTTGACTTCTCCACCTCCTCCTTCTCAAGCTCCAGCCATCAGACATACCCCAAACACGTCGAGTGTGTATTTTAGCGCCTGGCAACCAGAAGCGGTGGGCTCAGCCCCAGAGACGGTTGCCGTGGCTCCAGCAGCCGTGTCCGAGGCCGTGCTCATGGGGGCTCGGGAGAAAGGCTCTCGGCAGGCCGTGGCTCCAGGCAGAGGAGGGGAACCAGACCTCCCGGTGGGAGAGACTGAGCCGCCGGACCCGGGAATTATCCGTGGAATTATCCTTAAGTCTGCTTAACCAGAGTTGGACAAAGGCGGAGCCGGCCCACCACAAGCAGCAGGACCATTGTCTGCAGGCTGGCACCACCGCATTTTGGGTCTGTCACGCAGGATGATGCGTCATCATTCTGGAGCGGCCGTTTGTCTGCAGGCCTGACTGGGTCAGCGGAGCGGTCGGCTCAAAGGCATGAGAAAGTGACAGCGCCGACCCTTCTACGCGCAGACAAACAGACCCGAACAGCAGATTATTATATTTTTATTTTAAAAATATTGTTTTTTCAAAGGTTGTGGTGAAATATTTTAAAGTTAAAACACATACAAATACTGAAGATAGAAGTAAGAATACCATCTTTTTTTAAGTTGTTAACATTTACACTCTTTAGGTTTTTAGTTAAAAGCTTTTTAATCAAGCACAAACAAGCTTTGTGAAAATGAATGAACTCATAATGATTGTTGCATCGACTTCAGAGCACTTTTTTCTAGCCAAGAAATTAGCACGACTGTCATAAACAACCCAAACGTAAAAATATTTTCAGTAAAACTTCATATTTTCTTTTAGTTATTTGCATTTGCTTGCCAGTTTACACTCTTTTTTAGTTTTTTTAGTTTTTTTAGTTAAAAGCTTTTTCATCATGAAAAAAAGGGATTGTGACAATGAGGTATTTCATATCGATTGTTGCATCGACTTCAGAGCACTTTTTTTAGGAGAGAAATTAGCACGACTGTCATAAACAACCCAAACATAAAGCAGAAATCCCCGTTGAGTGTCTGAGGTGAGACATCCTGAAGCCAAACATTGCTGAGACCTCTCAACAGTCCCTCCACGGTAACTATGGAAACCGTAAAGCCCATTCCCAGACCCTCGCCGCCGGGGCCGGTCAGGCCGCTTGACCCGTCAGACTCAACTGCTGCAAAGGTTTGTGCTTCGGCACATGTGGAAATACAAGCAAGTGTTTTAAAGAAAACGTAAAGAAATTACCCAGAATGCACAGAGGGTGGCTAGACAGTAATGGTTTTAAGATGGAATTCCCGCTCCACTTCACCTTCTCAATCCACAGGAGACGTTAATGCAGAGAGGTGTTTAATATTTCAGAGTTTCCGTGATTGGTCGAGCAGCTCAGACGGAACGGCAGGAGCACTCCGTCACGCCGCATTTAGGCGGTTAGTAACGTTGCAGAGAAACAGGTTAGCGGAACGGCGTTGCAGTCGTGTGGTGCAGACGAGGTAGACGGCGCTCTGTAAGATACTGTAAGATACGTCGGGTGTTTGGTAGGAAAGTTTGGGTCCAGACGACCTCTGAGCTGACCTCTGCAGTCAGAGTGGGTAGACAGGCTAAGAGAGAGATCCTGTTTCTGGATCAGGTTTACCTGGATCCTATCTGCACACACACACATACAAGAAACACAGGTTTATGTGTCTTAACGGGTCTTTTTTATGTTTTGTTTTTTCTTTGTTCTAAAGGGTTATTAGACCAATAGGAACCTTTCTACAGCCTTAGATTGTTTTCCAAATTAGCAGGACACTGCCCCTTTTGGTCATCTGTCCTTCTAACTCAGGATTACCAACACACACACACACACACACAGCTGCTGCTATCAGATACACATCACAATCACCGTCACGCCGCTGATCTCACCAAAAATCTGATGTCCAGTCTGCCTGCTCACTGAGACATGAAGTCAAACTACGTCCAACTCATTAGTGTCACACGACATGAAAGAAATCAGTTTATGAATTAAAATAATTCTACTTCCTTGATAGGTTAAAATAAAAACATCAAAGTTTTCTTTAATAAATGGAACCTGTTTTGTGGTTTTAGCATTTTTTATGTTCTGTTTATATTTGAGAGCTCTAACATTAATAATACAATAATATGATTAACTTTATAATCTGTAAGTTACATATAAGGGATCACTGATTCTGTGTTTATCTTTTATTTTTCCTTTAATTAAATAAAGAAAACTCTAACGTTTCTACAACAGAAAACATGAAAGTCTTCTAGATTTTTTAAAATGTCATTTTCAGAAATATTACTATGGTTTTAGCTTAAACTAAAATGAACAAAAATATGTATTTTATGAACGTAATAAAAAATAAAACAACATATTTATGAAAATAATTATTTATTTAATCTTTGATCTGTGAAATAATCTCATTTAGTCTGAATTTGTGCATAGGGTGTTTGTTAAAAGTTTGAATTGTGAGGAAACACTTTTGATTTATTTATCAGTTTTGGAAAAACAGTGAAGCTGTTTGTGTTTATTTATTACAGCCATAAGTTGATTTATTATAGCTTTAAAAAGTCCTTTAAGCCCCTTTAAAAGTAAACTGCTGTCAACCATTCCCAGTATTTTTTTCTTTTTAAATTACGATCTGTCATTTTCTAGGACATAGTTTCTGCAGAGCAGCAGGAGTTTGTTAGAAATTCACCTCTGAGTTGTGGGCGGGACTGTTGGAGTAACTTAGACTATAATTCCCATAATCCATCGGTTTCCAGTCTCTCCCACAAGCTTACAGCTCTCACAGCCCCAAGCTAGCATTAGCGGTACAACAAAAATGTCGAGAAAATATCAGAGCGATCAACCAGATTCCAGCTCAGACGAGGAAAACAAAGACCTTCAGGGATCTATTTATCTACAAGTGGATGCATCAGAATGGGGCGGAGCACGGAGTTTGTGGCCCCACCCAGCATATTTTCTACATCACAAATACTTGGATTGTATGACATGAGGATTTTAAGGGTAACCAAACCCTAAATCAGCTGTTTTGGTCTGTTGACCTCTATAAATGGGGCTTTAAAAGTGCTGTCTGTTGCTATTTTTTGACAAATTCAAATTGACGTATAAAATAAATATAGTTTTAAACCCGTCTATGTGCTGCCCCCTACAGGTTGAATAGATGTATTACAGTTGAATGTTGGGATTGGTCAAACCATTAAAGTCCCACGTCGTTTCAGAAGTCCAACGTTATGATCTGGAGCTCCAGAAATCAAGACTGGATTTTTACATGTCGGCTGTGGGCGGAGTTAGCCTCCAACTTCTCTGTTTGGTTACCCTTTAAATGAAAGTCAATGTAAATTAAACTGTAAGTTATCTCTATAGGAGGTTGGTTCTAACCTTTTAAGGGAAAAACATCAAAGAATAATTATCTACATTTCTGGTTGTGTTGGCAAAAACTAATATTGACATGTGTGTACATTTTCAAAGCAACCATTGACTGCGGTTTACTCCATCTTTTGCGATAAGAGTATCACTGATATTGCGATATTGATACATTTTTGATTTATTGTGCAGTTCTAATAAATACGCTTTTATAAGGGAATCTATATGAAACGTTAAGATAGTCGTAGAATTTTCTCTCAAATCTAGACAAGTTACAGTAATACGGGATCAGTAATTCAGTGTTTATTCTTTTGTTTGGTTACCCTTTAAATGAGAGTCAATGTAAATTAAACTGTAAGTTATCTCAATCACACAAGCTGAAATCGTGGTGTCGGTACATTCTTAATTTATTGTTCAGTCCGAATAAACACAATCTTTTTCCAACTCAAATTGTTCATCTGCTCCTTGTTCACAACAATTTGAATCATAAATACACAAAAATGCAATTTTAAGTTTAATCTTCATTATAAATGTCCTCCGTCGTCAGAAGGACGAGTTAAAAACACAATTTTTATCAGAGTGGATCTTTAATGCAGATTAGATCTTTTTTTATATGATTTAAACAAGTTATAAATATTGATTGAAAAATAAACACAAAAAGTGTTTCAGCATCAAATTCTGATGCAAAAACATCCAGATTTTAGATGCTGGATCCCAACAGAAGCTGCAGCTTTCTGCCCGGCAGGGATGCCGGCCCTCATCTTCAGATGGGGGGGTCGGTTTGGGTGAGAAAATGTTCTGGCACGGTTTAAAAACCCTGACTATGGTAAAAGTGAGTGTCGGGGGTGTCAGAACCCTCCCAGACGTCCCGGCTCGGAGGCCGGGCCTTGGCTCCGGGCCTCCGACTAATTGGTCGGTTCAGATATGTTACGGTCGGCTGGGCGTCGTCCCATCGCTCAGAGAGAGCTTTCCAGATGCCGCCGCCCAGAACGCAGCATCCCGAAATTCATCCTCCAGCTTTTACCGGAGGAAGCAGAAGCTGAAGTTTCCTGATGGTAGAAAAAACCTCAGAAACAAACGTTCTTCTGGAAGTGAACGCTCAAACCAAATTGTTCAGAAATAATGCGAGCTGTTTCCTTTTGGCTGGTTTGGCTGAATACTTGTTTTTGGGAGGATGCTGGAGGGTGATGGGGGGTGTCATTATTTTTGGGCGGGTGGGGGCCACCATATGTTGTCCTGGGCCTGCTGTTGCCACGCCAACAGACCTCAAGACTTTAACACGTTCTGACAGGCGTCAGGTGAGCTCCACCCCGCTCGGGTGTGAAGGTGCGACAGGATGATGGTGCACATGTGTGCTGCGTGTGCATGCACGCCCCCCTCCCCATCAGACAGTCACCTTGTTCTCTTACGGCGCTCTCTGCCAAGTTTGACAGCATTAAGGCAGACATTTAGGGGGACAAAGGCGGACACAGACACACCTTAGAGGATGGATTCAGGTGAAACGAGGCACTTTTTATGACTTCCTTTCCTTTCTTATTCTGTCTGTCTGACTCCCTAAAGTCTCAGTCAAGGTCAAACACAAACAAAGGTTCGGTTGTGAAACCGGAATCAGGTTTTTTTTTTTTTTTTTTCTCAGAATGTAGCAAAAAAGTCTCAAAGAAAAACTTTAAACAAGTTTCTTTAACCTAAAACCTTATAAATTAATGTAAAATGAACCAAAAATGACTATTAGGAGCCAAATACAGATATTTTATGGACGTTTTTAATCCAAATCCAAATTATTTATTTAAAAATTGTAAATTAATGAGTTGAGCATTAAAATGTTATGGAGGTTGTTTAAGTCTTTTGTATTTTAATGCTGTTTATACCTTAAAAACACTTGATTTGTTTTTTTTAATTTATTTTCTGGCCAAATAAACTAAGAATGTAGAAAAAGAAGCCACGAAGAACAACTTTAAACAGGTTTCCTCAACTTAAAACCTTTTAAAGTAACGTAACTTAATTTAAGATGTACCAAAAATGACTGATCTGAGCAAAATACAGATATTTTATGGACTTTTTTAATCCAGATCTAAATCATTTACCTAAAAATACTCAAAATGAATTTAAAAACTCTAAATTAAGTAGTTGAAGATTGCAATTTTCTGGAGGTTGTTTTTGGTATTTTAATGCTGTTTAAACCTTTAAAAAAATTGATTTTTTTTTTTTAAATTATTATTATTTTCTGGCCAAATAAACTCGGAATGTAGAAAAAGAAGACACAAAGAACAACTTTAAACAGGTTTCCTCAACTTAAAACCTTATAAAATAAATATAAAAAAATATATAAAAAATGACTGATGGGAGCAAAATACTGATATTTCATGGACTTTTTAAAATTTCCTGAACCTAAAACCTTATAAATTAATTTAAAATGTTCCAAAAATGATTGGTAAGAGCAAAAAAAGATATTTTATAAGTTTTTTAATCCAAATCCAAATTATTTATTTAAAAAAGCTCAAAATTGATTTAAACAGAGTTAAATATTAAAATTGTATGGAGGTTTTTTACTTTTTTGTATTTCAATGTTATTTAAACCTTAAAATAAACTTTTGAACTATTTAACTTTAACTTTTCATCGATATTTTCATTTCTTCTTCCTACCTGACATAGTCTCTCTTGCAGTAAAGTTTGCGCTCCCGCAGAAAGCAGGAGTTACTGAGCGCGTCCCCGCACGCGGCGCACCGCACACAGCGCTCGTGCCACAGGCCGTCCGCCACCCGGAGCAGGAACCTGTCCCTGATCCTGCGCTGGCACCCGACGCACAGCATCCAGTGATGCGCATCTGCGGGCAGGAGAAGCTTCTCCATCAGACAGCGGAACCTTTGCGCCATTTTCAGACATCCAAGATGTTCTTCACTCACCTACAGATGCCGGACTCTCCATGTCACCTCTCTGCGGGACAGAGTACAAGCATTTGAGAAACCAAATCATGAACAGGAAGACTTGAACTCCCGTGCTCGGTTACCGGTTAAAGTCGGTTCTTCTTCCGGGCTGAGAAACTCCTCAGATCATCTCCAAAGCGGCGCTGCGTAAAAGTTCCTTCCTGCGCCCCGAGTGCGCCTTCAGTGGAGACGCGGCGCTCCATCCACCGGGGGAGGGAGGACGGAGGCATCTCCGTCTGCAGGTGGAGGTTAAAGCCCCCCCCACACCCCCCAGTCTCTGCCCACACCGAATTCCACAGCGCGCGCGCACTTTCCAGTTCTTATTCAAACTAAGAGTCCTCATCTGTTAATTTTTACAAATGATTTAACATTTTAAGATTATCTGATGTCTGGAGACTAAATGATAACTTGATTTTTAACGAAATAAAGTAACTTTTGGATGAATTAATGTCACATTTTGGGCATCAGATAAAAACCTTTAACTACAAACACGCAGAAATAAGATATTTTAATGAAAAAATTCAACATTTTACAGTTTGACGGATCATTCTCTAACATTTATTTGAGATTTAAGACAATAAGTGAACAAATCAGAGTTTTTATAATAGCTATTGAATAAACATAAAGGATGGAGAAGTTCTTGTCGGAGTGAGACCTCAAAAAGTTTCGTTTTCATGGATCTGCATCCCAGACTGACACTTTTCCTCACTTTGTTTTAGTGATTGAACTGAGATCCTGCTGAAGCTGACTGCCCCTCCAGTAAACGTGTCTATCAGCTGATCCTGCAGTTCAGCTTCCTGTATTCTGCTGAAGCTGCTCCATCAGATGAACAAACCTCAGAGCAGCTCAGGGTGAGTGTTGTTGTTCCAGAAGAACATCCTTTATGCATTTTGGGTAGATTGGGAGTTTTTCTGTGTGAAACCAGCTGATGCCAAGTTCCTGTTAAACTAGAAAAAACTTTTAATATTTAGAATATTGAAAATAAATGAATCTGTACATTTATATATTTATACAAATCTAATATTAATATGTAAAAAGGTTCAACTAAAACGCTGAACTCCTTGAGATAATTTACTGTTTACAAGTTTTGTTGTTTATTGTGACTCCAAAGTTGTAGTATTTTAATAATTTTTCAAATATTTTTCAAAAGTGTGTGACTTTGTGTAAATCTTTTATTTATTGGTGTTTGTTTCCTTTCACAAACACAAAAATATTTTTTTTACGATCAAAATGAGCCAAAATGAAAGAGAAAATGTCTCCATCTAGTGGACACTCCATGTAACTGCAAATCCAGCTGTTGAAACCATATTAAACTCAAAAACACAACTCTTTTATATTTTGGCATCATAGGAAAATGATCCGTTAAAAACCAAACTTTTATTGGTCATTGAAGTTTTTCAATTTATATATTTACAAAAATATTTACCACAAATAGGATGTATTATTTGTGTAATGATGTGTAAAAACGTTAAACTCCTCGAGAGAATTTACTGTTTACAGGTTTTGTTTTTTATCATGATTCCAATTTTTTTTTGTTTTGATGTTGTTTTAAAGTGTGTAACTTTGCAAAAATCTTTTTGTGTAATCATAATCAAGTATTTTTGGTGGTTATTTCCTTTCACAAACACAAAAGTTTTTTTTCTATGATCAAAATGAGCGAAAATGAAAAAGAAAATGCCTCCATCTAGTGGACACTCCAAGTAACTGCAAATCCAGCTGTTGAAACATGAACCACAAAAACACATTTGTTTTATATTTTGGCATCTAAGGAAAATGATCCATTAAATAACCAAACTTTTATTGGTCATTGAAACGTTTCATTTTATATATTTATAAAAATATTTACAACAAATAGAATGATTTTTTTTTTTTTGATAATGATGTGTAAAAGTGTTGAACTCCTCGAGAGAATTTACTGTTTACAGGTTTTGTTGTTTATTAGGATTCCAAATTTTTATTTTATTTTATTTTTTTATGTTGTTTAAAAGTGTGCAACGTTGTGGCAATCCTTTTGTGTAATCATAATCATGTATTTCTGGGCGCTTGTTTCCTTTCTCAACACACAAAAATATTTCTCTGTGATCAAAATGAGCCAAAATGAAAAAGAAAATGCCTCCATCTAGTGGACACTCCGTGTAACTGCAAATCCAGCTGTTGAAACAACATGAACCAAAAACAGATTTCTTTTATATTTTGGCATCAAAGGATAATGATCCATTACATAAACAAACTTTTATTGGTCATTTAAAATATTCAATTTATATATGAACAAAATGTAATTACCACAAATCGGATGAATTATTTGTGAAAATGATGTGTAAAAATATTGGACTCTTCTAGAGAATTTACTATTTACAGGTTTTATTGCTTAACATTAATCCAAAGTTTTTATTTTTTAATGTGGTTTAAAAGTAATACATTTGTGGCAATCTTTTTGTGTAATCATAATCATGAATTTTGGGTGGTTGTTTCCTTTCTCAACACACAAAAAAATATTTCTCTGTGAACAAAATGAGCCAAATGCCTCCATCTAGTGGGCATTCCGTGTAACTGCAAATCCAGCTCTTCTGACAACATGAAACAAAAACACATTTCTTTTATATTTTAAATAACTTTATTCTGTGAGAATTGTTTAATGTATTTTTTATGAAATGCATGTATGTTTTTTTGTTGTTTTTGCACAATTTTCTTTGAATAAAATATGATTCCTTTGTTTGAAATATCGTCTTGCTTTTAAAACGAACACCTGAAATCAACTATTTACAAAAATCTGTTAACAACTCTAAAACAATTTGCTTCAACAGAACACTGTCCCCACGACCACAACTGTTCATTTTATTACATACATTTTACTTGGTACAAAATAATTTGCTTTACAATTTCTCCGTCCTCAAACGCTCACAGTGTGGGGTTATGTACAGGGGTGGGGGGGCGGGAAGGACTGGTGTCATGTGATCTGGTGCGGGGCTTCCAGCATCTCCATCAGGAAGGTGTCGATGGGCGTGTCACCGATGAGCTTGAAGAAGAACAGATGCTCCAGACACTTGAGGCCGATGGAGCGCAGGGCGGGCAGCCGCAGCAGCAGTTTGGCGAACCTGCAAATAATGCAACAAAACCGAATAAATCAGGGATTTACCGATATATCTGCGATTTAAAGTCACTTTTAAGTCCTTCTTAGGGCAAGATGGCAAACTTTCAAGAGAACAGAGTCAAAGCATTCTCTTAAAACAAGATTTTGTATTCTTTTTTAATATATTAATGAGGCAACTTTTAGATTTGCAACTCAAAAAGACACATTTCTTTTGTTTTTAGTGAAAAATAAACTAGTTTCACCCCCAAAAAAAGGTTTTTAGGGAAACTAAAGTAAGTTTTAAAGGTACAATCCCTCTCCTTCCAGTTTCTGAAACCTTAAAACACTTTTTTAAACTTGATTTTTCAGTCAGAATCCCCTTTAAGAGAACCAAGGGTTAGAAATGGATGTTTGCTGTCAGCCGGAGCGAGTCCTACCTGCCGGGCTGGTCTGGGTACTTCTGTTTGGTGTACGCCTCCAACGAAGCGTAAACCTTTTCCCTCAGCGCCTCCACCTCCGATGGGTTGGACAGGCCTTTGGCGTCTAAAACAAAGTCAAACCCATGTTCAAGTGTGCTGACAATAATCCGTCTCAGAGATCCTTCGTCTCCGAAAGGCTTTTTTTGGTGGCCGGAGGGCTGACAGACCCGGGTTGAAGAGGACGATCGCCCGCAGGCAGCCCAGCTCCGTCTTATCCATCTGCATGTCTTTCATTTTGGAGACCAGCTCAGTCAGGACCCTGCAGGAAACATCCACAAATCATCTTTTAGCTGCTGAGATTTCATTTTACACAAGCAGAAAACGAAACGGTGACAATATCTTTTAGATCAGCCGTCGAAAGTCCTGGAAACTCGATTGTTTTTCCTGATCTGCCATCGTGTGAAAAACTACAACCTCTTTCTAATGTCATCCAGCAGAAACGAAGGATTCAAATGTTTGGTTCAAAAAGTTCGATTCAGCTTTTTGACGTTTGAGGAAACTTAGAAAGGTGTTTAACTAAAATTTCTCTTCAAGGATTCAAACGGAACCATCAGGATTTTTATCATGTTACCTCTAGAGGCCCAGACTGTGTGTACGGTGGCCCTGAGGTACAAATCACATCAACAAGTCAGTTGATGCAAAAACTTTTCATCTAAACGACAATTAAAAGAGCAAAAATATAGTTAAAAAGGCATTACAATAGAGAAAATTAAACAAAATGACAGAAACTAAAGCGTAAAGCAAAAATAATTTCCTGAAAACAAACAAAAGAAAGTTAGAAAAACGAAACAGAATGAGAAAAGGTCAGTCCTGTGGAACATCACTGATTGGGTGATGAAGTTTGTCCATCATTTTAACCAAAATGAATCTGACCTGAAGCCATAATAAATACCAAATTTATGGAATTTTGTCTTAATTTCAGATGTATTTATTTATTTTTTTTTGTCGTTGTGATCTTTAAAAAATGTTTTGTACCGAGTGATTTGTTAATGTGATTTTTTTCCTTCAGGGCCACCGTATGTATGTAACATATATGTAACATTTTATTTACACCATTTATTTATTTATTTATTTTGTATTAGTTTATAAAATAAAAATAAATAAATAAATAAATAAAATTAAATAAAATTAAATAAAATTAAATTAAAAATAACTCTACATCAAAACCAGAGTTAGCCAAAAGTTTTTAATTAATTTAATTGATAAATTTAATTTTTAATCATTTTTCTCTGGTGATAAATTTCTCTCTTAAAAAGCCATTTTTTAGACTAAAACTTGAAATGAACAACAAAAACACAATAAAAACATGAATGAGGATTAAAGATATTCATAAACATTATAAAAAAACAAAACTACAACGTGAATGTAAAGAAACTCCTAAGAAAAATCGTGGAGAACACCAAATCACCCTTTCAAAATACTACTTCCTGTTACACAAAGCCTCCTTTAATGAAGTACATTTCAGTCCAGGTTAGTCGTTGTTTTTCTGACTTCACGTGGAGCTTTTATTTTTGCAGAGCCCACAGCAGCTCACCTGGGAGCTCCTCACCTGTCAAAGATGGACCCGACTCCGGCGCTGTGGGCGCTGCTCCTGTGGACGTGGAGCCCCGTCGCCAGCAGAATGCCGTCTTTTACCGTGACCGAGCGATGTGAGAAAGAGGCGATGAGCAGCTCGTTCCAGCCTGGATCCAAAAAACAAAACCCGTCAAACTCCAGGACTCTGTGCTCAGGTCTGCGGAGCTGCCAGCAGAGGGCAGTGTTGCTGAGGAAGAAGGCTGAATACTTCAGTTATATTTGGTTTGAAAGCTGCAATAAACATGAAAATGTCAAAAATCCGGGGTTTCTGCTGCCAACATTCAGACGTGTCTTTTTGGTTTTGGCGGTCGCCTACCTGCTCGTAGTAAGATGACCTGGTCGTCTAGGGGGAGGTCGGAGAAGTGCGGGATCCTCTTGGCCCACTCCACCAGCGTGAAGAGCTGCTTGTCTGCTGCCTGGCAGATGTTGGTGACGGGGTCGTTGGTCTGGAGGAGGCCGAGAAGTCGTTATTTCATGTTTTTATTGCTTGTTTCTTTGAAACTAATATTCTACCGACAACAGTTACAGTCAAATGTTTCTATGAATGATTTCAGCAGCTGCATTTCCATCAAAACTTTATAAAAATTCTAGAAATGACAAAAAATCAAACCCGTTAAATCCACGATAAGTCATTCAAAAACACTTTCAGCAGATCCGTTCAGATTTCTGCTACAGCTCATCATCTATCAAAGGAGACGTCGGCGTCTCATTAAGGTCATGGAGCGGCGAGCTACCTGGGGCGACTATGGATGGAGGGATTCTGGGAAATCGTAGTTTCATAGAGGAAAATTCGACATGACACGCTCAGCTTTTGATGAGCGGTGATATTATGGGAGCTCCTGCGGCGCCGCTGACGGCAGCGCATCACCGTTGGTCCAACATTCATTCAATTCATTGAATTTCCGTTGCAGTTTTGCAAAAATATGTCCTGTTCGATTCACCTCAAAAACCACAATAAAGTGTTTTAGATCAATTTAAATTGACAAATTTCCATTTATTTTTGCAAATTTAATTTGTGCAATTTCACAGCCAATAGGAACGCAGCTTTTGATCAGTTGAGCAAAAACCTAAAAGCAGGTTGTGATAATTCAGGTGTCAAACTGTTGCATTAATGACGGCGATTCCTTAATGACGGAAACATTAGTCTGTTTTTATTTTTAATCTATAACTGTTGTTGGGTTCTCAAATATTAAATCTATTCCTGAAGACTTTTCAGATGAAATCTCGTCTGCGTCTTGGTCGCTTCGCCTCATGTGACCCAATTCCCTTTAATTACTTTAAAGTAGATATTTCTGAAGTTTTTCAAAGAAATAAACACTCTTGAACTGACTGTATTACTTATGATTATTATCGTGATTTTAATTGTATTTTATTTCTACTTGATCGTTTTTATGTTTTTCAGACCAAATCTCCATTAAAAAAGACTTAGAATTTCAATGAGACTTCATGATAAAATAAAGGTTAAATAAAAACAAAAATTTGCTTTTTAAGTTATGAATTTGATGTTTAAATTCCTTTTCAAATCCAAACTCTACATAGTCCTGCGTAGTTTTTTAATAGTAAAGGAATTTGGACAGTTTTTGCATGTTTCCTTTTATTCTTTTTTCTAAATTTATTGACAAACAATAGAACACAACAACAAAGTGAACGTTTCAGGGGGACTGAAATGTACGTAAATTGCAAAAAAAAAAAAACCATAAAATATTTAAATGTAAATAATATATAAGAAAAGAAACATCAATCCAATAACCTTCAGGGTTCAATAAATGTTACATTTTTACAAATGACCTTTTTGTTTTGAAGCAGTTTGATGAGCCGATTCTTTTAACTGATAAAATGTTGGAATGTAGGTTTGGAGTTAAACCATTTAGCTTTATGAACACAGTATCTGTGTCCGCATATTAATATTATTATTTTTAACAAACTTTATTGAGAGTTTTTATGAAGAACAGGATCCTGGACATCATTATTTTCAGGGGAATACATTAGAAAAACAGAAATAAGTCAATATTAAACTATTCTGTAACCTGAAACTGTCCATTAATATTATGGTCTGCACCTGTGATGTCATCAGCGTGCGACTTTGTAGTTTTAAACAGAACTGACCCAAAACAAGGGGTTTGTTTTAATAAATGAATGGGGTCCATGGACGGCTGATCACATGGGACAGTAAACTGGATTAAGGTATATTAAAAATACCGTTTGTGTTCAATATTTTGGGATTAAAGTTTTCCAGCTGTTTTGATGTGTTAAATTAGACCTGATGTTTGGTTCTTGTTTTTTTATTTTTTCCTAATTGCTCAAGATTGAAAAAAAAATCCTTTTAGTGGTTTAAAAGTAAAAGTTGGAACTGTTTTAGCCACTTTTTTAGTTGTATTTTAACTTTTTACTGCACCAAAACATAACAAAGTTTAATGGAAATACTTTAAATTGAGATTTTTCACAGCAATTAATCATTTATAATAGTTTAATTAGATTATTAATCACATGACAGCACTAGTTATAATATCTACAGTCAAACTCATCATCCTGACGACTCAAATTCTGTCTGAATTTCTGTAAAAGCTGAGATCCTTACGGAGTTCCCGGAGCTGCTGTCGCTGTACGTCTCTGTTTTGGGCTCCACCGCCAGCTCAGCATCCAGGATCTTGTCCACCGGCATCTCCTCGTTGAAGCTGCAAGTCGACTCGACCTCGTTCTCCCCGCGTTCCTTCCCACGCTGCCGTTCTTCCTGCACCGCTGCACACACAAACGAGCAGATAACAAAGTTAGAGACACGTTGGATTCATATTATATAGAGAAAATATCCGGTTTTACAGCAGGTTAAATAGAGCATCAGTTCAGAGAGGAAGTTCACCTCTCACCGCAGAAGTTCGTTTTACAGAATCCTGCGCAGTGATACGGAACATTTGGGTTGTGAGACCGGGACTTCTTTTTTTAGGCGTGCATCATCACCGCGGTTTATCACTTTTAATCAACACCCAATCAGAATCGAGTATTCACCCGAAACCATTATATAATTAAGGTTTAATATCAAAAATGTTCCAACAAATAGTTAGGAAGAGATACAAAAAATAAGTATAAACATTATATTTACTCTTTTTGGGGATTTTTTCCAACATTTTTTAATATTTTACTTCCAAACTGGGATGAATATCCAAACAATGATCAAGAAAAGTTGTGTTTTACCTTCAGATTTTAAATTTTTACTAGAGCCGGGAATCAATTAAAAAAATTAACTAATTAATCGCAAACATAGGAAAAGTTAATCGCAATTATTATTATTGTTTTTTTCTTTTTTGCAAGTAAAGTCAGAATGAAAGTCCCATCAGTTGTCACACACAGGAGTGTGACATTTGTTCTCTGCATTTGACCCTGGGGGAGGGGTGAGCTGCAGACACAGCCGCGCTCAGGAACCATCGGGTGGTTTAACCCCCAAATCCAGAGTGTCAAACAGGGAGGAACTGGTTCCCATTTTTAGAGTCTTTAGTATAACTTGGCAAGGGTTTGAACTCACAACCTTCCAATCTCAGGGCAGACACTCTACCACATGTGTCAAAGTCCAGGCCAGAGGGCCGGATCCGGCCCTCCAGATCATTTTATTTTATTGTCATTAATGATCCGATTTTATCTTGAGTTCTCATTTCTAACTTGTATAATTTTGACAAAATATATTTTTATGGAGAGTAAAATATTGAAAGTTATTTAAGGTTTAAGTTGATTTATTCTGGAATAATATTCCTGACTTTTTATTATTCAGAATTATGTTACAAAGTTACAGTTTTAAAGTTTTAAAAGTTGCCATTCTGCTAGCTTTTTGGACTATTTTGGTATTAAGATTTTTTAGGCTATTTTTAGGCTATTCGGGAGTTTAGCTAATATTTCAGCAACATGCTAGCTGTTTTTGTCTAATTTAGACTTTTTTTTCCAATTTTTTTTGTCCATTTTGGAGTCAGGCTAATATATATGCGCTAGTTGTTTTGGGTTATTTAGAATTTTTAAAAGTTTTTTTGGGTGTTTTGTTGTTTAGCTACTATTTACACACTAGCTGTTTTGGCAAACATAAGTTTTTTTTCTTTTTAACCCAGATTTAGCATTTAGCTAATTTTAGCTGGCTATCAGCTTCAGCCTTTTCAACTATTAGGTGTAACGTTTTCAATTTCAGCATCTTCAGCGGCCAAATTCAGCTACCAGCATTCACACTATTGTAGTCACACTACATGTAATTCATAATAATGTTAAAATTTACGGTTTTAAAGTTTTAAAAATGTAGTTTTAGAGTGTTCCATAAATGTTTATCCTGTTCGACTTAAGGTGTGTTTTGGATTTTGCCCCCCTGTCCGATCGAGTTTGACCCCCGGCTCTACCACAAGGTCACGTATTAATCCCAATATATAATCACAAAACTGTACATTTAGAGAGTTTATTTTTAATTAAAACTGACAATCAATATAAAAAATCTGATTAATCACACTTCTGTGTTGATTAATCACTATTACACAATGTTTTATTGGTAGATTTTGCAGCTTTTGAACAGAAACACGCCGCGGAGGCCTAAATAACGTGTTAATTCTGTTTGATTAATCACATGCGTTAACGCGTTAATGTTCACAGTTTTAATAAAGCTTTGCTACAACACTAATAACTCTGAAAACACGTTTCCAGCTCCATAAACCTGTTCACTTTCATCTGAAGGAGCTCAGGTCTCCCTCACCTTCTCTCTTCATGCCCATAGCCAGGCACTTCTGGTAGCGACAGTACTGACAGCGGTTCCGCTGGCGCTTGTCGATGAGGCACTCCTTGCTGTCTCGACACGTGTAGCTGAGATCTTTGCGGACGGTCCTCTTGAAGAAGCCCTTGCAGCCCTCGCAGCTGTACACGCCGTAGTGCTTCCCTGTGGGACACAAACCCGCATCAGTCCCACCTGCTCGCCACACGCCACGCTTCCTGACGCGGGCGCCCAGCGTTCCGCTCCAGCTAGACGTCACTTTGACATTCCTGACCAGGATTGATGTTTGTCTGGATTTAAAGCCCCTACCTGAGGAGCGGTCCCCACAAATGGCGCAGATGTGCTTGGACATCCCCCCCGGGCTGGTGCACTGGTAGTTGAGGTTCCCCAGGTTCTGCAGACCCGGCGGGGGCTTGATGTCCTCGGAGCTGCTGACGCTGTTCATGGAGTTCATCTGAGGAAATAAGAACAAAGAGTTGGAGAGGCAGAACGGAGCCGACAGGGAGGAGGAGGAAGTGGAGAGGAAGTGAGAAGTGTCGAGCCGTCTTATGACACTCTCTGCCTTCACTTATTTTTGCGATTTGTCTTCCGCTAGAAGACTTTTTTTCCCCTTCCACCCACACGCTTTGTTGTTAAAGTGGCCCAGCATGTGATCACATGCTCGTGGTGGGAGGGGCTAAGGCCTGTCATACAGGTTTTTTTTTGTTGACTAATGGTGGAAATGCTGCTTTCACACGGCGCAGTTCCAGCATGTGCCAGCAGAGGGCCCCCAAGGAAACACATCTGAGGAGAAACTCCCACTAGACTTCATGTGGCTTCTGTCATAAAAAGTCTTTCTCCCCTCATGTTGTGTGTCTCTCATTGTGTTTGTGAGATTATTTATAGAGGACAGGAGTGAGAGTGACCTCTCTGAACCCTCATGCTCGTTATATTTAATGCATCTTAGCATATAGGAAACTCTTCCCACAGTCGGTCAGGCTCTCCCTATAACTTATTTACACCGTGCACTCTGAGGATCCTGTAACAGCCGACTGGAGCTGAACAGACGAGAACAGTCGGTAAAACTGTCTTATTTTGGGGTTAACTTTATGAAAAGGGACTAAATTTCCTGCCTTGACAGTCTTAGATAGAACATCCTCCCCTGTGCACCTGCCCACAGGTGAGTTTCCTCCTAACATTCGGTTCTTCCCACACAGACTGAAGATCCGGGTCTTTATCGGACGTTCTGCTAACAGCTTCAGACCGACTGCAAGCTGCAGCAGAAGAGCTGAAAGCAACACGTATGGATTATTGATGCGTCATACATTCTTTATTCTACACATGCTAAGCTGTTTCCTGAACGCGAGTTCTCGTCGAGTCTTTACTGGGTCAGAGGGAAACGTTACATCTGAGCAACAAACATTTGAAAGCAAACGTTTGTTCGAAATGTTTTAAAGTTCTACTCCAACTATATTTTTGTTCTATTGTGAAATCGCTTCAAGTGTTTTCTCTTTTTTTATGATTATGACATTTTAAAAAAAATATGTCCTTTTTTTTAAGACATAGTTTCTGTAGAGCGGCAGGAGCTCATTGGAAATTCGCCTCTGAGTTGTGAGTGGGACTGTTAGCACAAAAGTTAGCACCGCTAACTTCCCATTGGTTATTCCAGGGGTCTGCGGCTCCGGAGACACATGTGGCTCTTTAGCTTCAATGAAAAATGATAACGGTTTAATACTTAATAGATAGGTTAGTTAAGTTTTGGAATTTCTGTTTAGATTTTTAACATATAAACAACTCAGCAAAAAACTGTTATTTTACTGCATGAAATTCTATAGAAATATGATTTAAATCTTCTGCTTTTAGTTACTCAAACAAAAGTCTCCAAATGTTTTCTTTGGTAAATTAAATTACACTGAAGTGGTTAAAGCTTTAAACAAATGCTGTTTAAAAGGATTTAATTATGTGTTTTGTGCCTCACATCTTAGAGAAGGACAATAAAAAGCTCAGTTTATTCTAAATGTTTTGAGTTTCTTTAAATAAATAGATTCTACTAAAATGTTGTTTATATCTCAGAGAAAAAAGGGGGAAAAACAATAGTAGTTCACCAAAATCCTAATGATAAAAAACAGTTTTGACTGTGTTGCATTTTTGATTTACGTAAAACGACCTTTTTTGACACAGCCTGGGTTTTATTTTGAAAGGAACCAGGGCGTGCTGCTGTCAAAACTAAACAAAGTTACAACTCCTTTGTTCGTATAAACATATAGACACTGTTGTAATGTAAATATTGTCATATTTAAGCTACATTTATAAAATTAATTGACAAAAAACATAAATATTGTGCATTTTCGTAACAATAAAGTGAGACTTTGTGGCTCTCGGTGGGTTCTGGTCTGTAAGAAATTAGACAATTTTTAGTCTTAAAGGTTGCAGACCGCTGGTTTATACGCTCTGCTGCTAGCTTATAGCTCCTCACAAACCCAAGCTAGCATTAGCATAGCATAAGCGACATCAGAGTTCTCCAGCCGTACAGGCTTGATCCAGATTTCAGGAAAACAAAGACATTCATGGATTCATGGATCTATTTGTTTACAAGTGGGAGACTTTGGCCCCGCCCATCACAGTCGCTGCATCGTAAACCTAAACTTTTTAAAACCGCAGGTTTTTTTCTGCTCTTGATCCAACACAATTTGAATAAAAAATACTTCAGTTATTTTATGTTTATGAGAAAAAACATGCCAAAAACAGGATTTTCATTGGAGAAGAGATGCATCTTCTTCGGCTACAGCAAAGCTCAGTCCAGGAGGCGTGTCATTTAACAGAGATTTAACAGTAAAGCTTATCATCTCCTTCAGGACGAAGTCGCTGAGATTTTAGCTTCTAGCTTTAGCAGAAAAAAGCCAAACCCTGGTCTGGTCCGACCTGGTCTATTGTGCTCCATGAACACCAGAGCGGTCTAGTGTGAGTCACACTCTGTGACAGTGAGAAGATGCAGCTCCTCAAAGACCAGAGGATGGCCCGACCAGCGAAGACAAAGGACAGTTCTTCTCTGTCCTCCAGTTATCCGTTACAGAGGTGATGCTGATGCTTTTGCATACAGTGACGGTTCACGAGTCACCGATGACCTCAGGGGGAGGAGTTTAGAGGTCAGTGGAAGGGGAGAGAGATGACAAAGACTTCTAGGAGCTGGAAAAGTCTCCCCGAATGAAGAGCGTAAATTAGCCGAAGAATGTCGGACTCAATGGATGTGGGTCGTACCAAAGGAAGAAGCTGAATTTAGCTGCATTCCTGACTTCAGATCTAAGCCGTCGACAGTTTCCATCCAGAGAGTTACTCAGAGGAAAAGGTCATGTCAGAAATGCAAGAAGATGTTGAGAAAACACAACTAGCTTTAAATAAAACCCACAGAGGAGGTTCTACTACACATGTGTCAAAGTCACGGCCCTGGGGCCGGATCCGGCCCTCCGGGTAATTCTATCCGGCCCTCCAGATCATTTTAATGACCCGATGTTATCTTTTTCTCATTTCTAACTTGTATAATTTTGACAATAAATATTTTTATGGAGAGTAAAATATTTAAAGTTATTTAATGTTTAAGTTGAGTTATTCTGGAATAATATTCCTGCCTTTTTATTATTCAGAATTATGTAAAAAAGTTACAGTTTTAAAGTTTAAAAATTGGCATTCTGCTAGTTTTTTGGATTTTTTTGGCATTTACTAAGATTTTTAAGGGTATTTTGTAGTTTAGCTAATGTTTAAGCTACATGCTAGCTATTTTAGGCTTTTCTTTTTAAGTTTTTAAGGCTGTTTTGGCTAATTTAGGCTTTTTTTTAGTTTGAGGCTTTTTTAAAGTTTCGCTATTTTTTCAGTAACATGCTAGCTGATTTGGCTATCCTAAGTTTGTTTTTCAGACTAATTTGGCATTTAGCTAATATTTTAGGTTGCAATCAGCTTCAGCATTTTTAACTATCAGCTTCAGCATTTTCAGCTATCAGCTTCAGCATTTTTAACTATCAATTTCAGCATCTTCAGCGCCCAAATTCAGCTTCCAGCATTCACACTAACATTATCACAGGTAATGATATATATCTAGTTCATAATTATTTTAAAAAGTTACGATTTAAAGTTTTAAAAATGTAGTTTTAGATGTTCAATAAATGTTCGGCCCGCGTCCACAGGTGTGTTTTGGATTTTGGCCCCCGTGTGGTTGACTTTGACCCCCTGATCTACTAGAACTGATCCGAGGTTCCTTTTCTCACCTGTGGACTGTTGAGTTGTCCGAAGTTCATGCTGGGGGTGGACTGCAGCGACACGGACGGCGATCCCAGAGACGACGTGATGACGGGATACGGAGAGGCCAGCCCGTTCATGGGCAGGCCCAGGCCGGACATGGGGGACTGGATCGGCCGGGAGGTGCTGATGACGGACGGGTGGCCCACCATGCCACCCATCGGAGGAGGGGGAGGGTGTGCGTGCGCGGCGCTCATCGGCCCTGAAGAGTCTGAAGAAGGAAATGTGATCAGAAGTGACCTGACATCACAGACGAGGAAATCTGCTTTTGATGGAGTTCATTTGCAACCAGAGAGGTGAGAGACAAGCGACCGACAGAGTTCACACCTCGACCGCGACCTGGAGGACACGAGGGAGGAAGGCAGCGCTGCATCCAGACGTTCACAGAAACAACCGACGATCGTTCAACGCAAGCTTCACGAGGCAAAGAGAAGTCTCTCCAGCAGCATCAAACTCTTCACGCCATGACAGTGAAACTAAACATGTGCATTTAAAACAACAAGAAGAATCATAATAATAAAGAAAGTCTTCAAGCTCCATTCGCCTTTCATCTCACTGGAGTGAATTAACACTTATCACAGAAATGTAGAATTTAAATCTCTTTGAATCCATGGTTTTTAATATCTTCTATAATAATCTAGAAGCCACAAAAAGTTAGATTCTGATCCTGCTGTGGATTCGGTTCGTTCAAACGAATCACCAGCATTCAAAATAAACAAAAGAATGACTGAATCTTCAGGCTTTTCAAGTTAAAAACATATTTTTTATGTTTGTGCTCCAACTGTTACTCTGTCTGCGGTTCTGTTAGCAGTTACTTCTAATAGAAAATAGATATAAATGTAAATATGTACTTAAATCTATATTGTCGTTTACTGTATTTTGTTAGGGGGTAGGATTACAACACTCCATGTTGAACATCATATTGAGGTCATTTATTTTAATTAATCATTTATATAAAAAAATGTTGTTTTTTATTGTTTTCTATGTATTGTTTGAAATAAAGGACTAACAAACAAATAATTTTACTTGTAATGGCCTAATATATTGATTAATATAAACGATTATCAATTAAACTGAATCAATTAAACAAATTTAACTAATTAATCACAAACCTGGAAAAATATTAATCGCGATAAAACTTTTTTTTAGTTACAGTATTCGCCGACTACTTATTATCTGTGAATAATCACAATATGAAATCACACACAAAACTGTACATTTAAAACGTTTAGTTTTTATTAGTGCCGTCAATCGATCATAAAAAATGAATCTGACTGTGTTGTGATCATCGCGACTAATAACAGTGTTTTACTAGGTACATTTTAAATTTGACCAATTTTAAAGCAGACCAGAGAGAACATTTTCCTTAACTTTACTGTCTGATTTTTTTTAAATGTATCCAGTGTTAACCCAGTAGTGTACTTTGTGAGCACAAAAAACATCAACAGTAAGATAATATAATCAGAAGTTTATAATATATATTTTTGAAATAATACTTGGATGAACTTTCTAATGTTTTTTTCAACTAATTCTGACAGGAAAGTGGAGTAACAAACTAGGTTTGCTTTAAAGTCACATATAAAAAAGATAAAAGAGGATTATTTATAATCAATACATCTTTTTTTTCTTTTCAGCACCTGCTACAATGGTAAGAAACTTCAGAACAATATTTCTGCGTTCGGTAAATCTCTTTCAGGAAGTTCTTTCTCCCACCTGAACATCCAACATATCTGAGTCCTGTTTCCAGCCAAACAGCAAATCTCACATATGTGTTCATATTTTTTCTCTTTTTTAAAGGAAAATGACAAAAATAACGTTTTTAAATGCACAAATTTAGCCAAACCCATCAAAGTAAAAAAGGATTTCACCAAAAATTAGATTTGTTTGTCAACATTTTCAACATTTAATGGTTGAAAGAAACATATTTTAGCCGATAACAATTATTTTATTTTAAATGTGTGCTGTATGTTAAGATACTGTACACATTTTCTTTTATATTTCCAGTTTGTGTAATGACTGTGAGAAAAAACAAAGATGTGGAACATCCTCTGAGCTCCCAAAGGATCTGAAGGCTTAAACAGTTCGAGTATTTCTGCCTTTTTCACTGCAACAGTCTGTAAATCACTACAGTCTGATGATTTAAAACCCCTCAAACTCCAAAAAAAAGAGTTTTATCATTTTAAAGGGAATCAAAATCAGGTATTAAAAATCAACCAGCAAGTGTTTATAAAGAGACACAAATTTGATAGTTTAGAGTCAAAATTGACCTTTAACATTTTTTTAAATTGACAGCCTGTAATTATTAAAATGCAGAGGACATTTCTACATTTGTTAGATTGATTTTATCCAGAGATTATTTTAACTTTAAGAGATTAAAAAATGTCCATAAAAACTGCTAGAATTCAGCACAAACATGACAAACAAGCAGACAGTTGAAATGTAGTTCAGATCCGCTTTTTATGCCGTTACTGCTCCATAAAGCAGGGCCCATGTAATTTCGGTCACAGGGTGCAGACTCTGAATTTATTGATGTAAACTGACAGGCTGGCATTTCCATAGATGACCTATTTAGAGCAGCCGTCCGTCAGCGGGCTAGCGGGGCATGGTGTGTGATTTCATGCACGTGCCGTAGCTGTGAAGACACATTTCAGCCGATGCCATCATCATCATCTGTGTACAGTATGTGCGCTCTAAAACCAGCGCGTACTGTAAAGGTAAATGTAAATGCCAGCAGCCTTCGCCGTGCAGACGCACATCACCGACTTTCACTCAAGCAAATGAAACAAACTGCAGCATAAACGCGCCGCCACAACCATCTGGACCGGCCCGGAAAAGCCTCCGCTGGTGGGTCGGTGCTCCTCCAGCATCACCGGGTCACAGGTCCACTTAAAGGTCGCGTTTACACACAGGAGAACGAACAGCTGCTTAGGGCAGAAAGTGAATTTATTCTTAAACCGCTCAAATCACAAGTCATAGAGTACATTTAAGAGGAGCACATCTATACAATTAAATATGGATTATAGTCTCTCTTCAGAGGTGATGAATATACATGTCATGAATAATGTTCTTGTTTGAAAATAAAATAGATAAAAAGGTGAACCAACAGTATCCAGTCTGAATAAAAAAATAATATAAAATCTATTTTTATGATTTCAGAAAATTGAGTTGCTGCTGAATATTTATTACGGCATTGACAAATATCTGACCGGTTTGTGCAAATTTAAGACTTTCTTTACCTGCAAGGATCAGACAATCCATTTAGAAATATCAGTTTTGTCCTCAGTTTAAAAAGAAAAGAATTGATTCTGGATAGATAAAACAAGTTTTATCAAAGTTTTATTATTTCTCAAGGTCAGTTTTTAATTAGATTTTGGCGGCAAAACTTCTGAATGAATTCTCTTAAACCTACAATTCATCAAAGTGTAGTAAAAGATGTTTAAAAGGCATTTATGTTCTGTTTCACACTGAGTCTTCCTTATACTTGCTTGAATATTTTAGTAAAATGTATTTATTTGGTCACGGATGATACTGTCTTAAAATGTTTCTCACTTTTATCCCAATAGTGTCATTTTATAAATGGTTTATTTATGTATTCTGCTATTAATTTAATTTTATTGGTGTTTTTAGACAAATTATTTTACTTATGAACTACTAATATATGTATTGCCACTTTTATCTTTAAAAACTTTTGGAATATAAATGTATATATGGCAGATTTATGTCTTATATATTGGGAGGCCTTGAATAAGTAATTTGTGTTTTTTGCCTCTCCTTGCTCTGTTATGTATTTTATTTGTGCTGAACAATATCAAAAACATAAAAAGTTTTATGGATAAAGTGATTTTCTGACTATATTTTACTCTATAAATGACTTAAACGACATTTTGATTCAGTTTAAATCCCTAACTGTCACAGCTCAGTTCCAGGAGTTACAATAAAGTTTAATAACATTAAAAAAAAGATCTTAGCCTGGAAAATGATATGTTTGAGTTCAAAAACACAAATACATTCATGATTAGTCTCTTTGGGACAGTTTGGATAGGTTTAAAGAACTTAAAAATACAAACAAATTACAAACATTTTCAACTAAATCAGCTGGTGGAAAAATCCTAAAAATAAAGATAAATACTCCGGTGTCTCTTTTGATACACATTGTGAGGCTGACAAGTACAATTTTCTATCCAAACACAATATAATTAATATAATTTGATGACTAATTAGGTCACAAAACTAAAAAAGTAAAGACAATAATTAGACAAACCAGTGAGAAAGCTCTTTAGTCCAAACTACTTTGAAAGCATTTCGATACATTTCTATAAATTCCAAAGTGTTGTATTATTATGTATTTTTAATAAAATCACACATTTGTGTCGCTGAAAAATTATTATGTATTTAAACAGGATTTTTCTGTTATTTTCTCTTGTTTGTGATTCTGGAGGAAATAAGTAAAAATTAAAGCTGCTTCTCTGCAGCTTTCCCCCCCACAGCGCAGCAGTCGTCCCAGGAAACTCATACAAAAAGTTTTTTTTTTTTGTCTGAATACCAGAAAAAGTTCACAAGCAGAATTTGGATTCCAGTTTTGTCTGTTTTTCCTGCCAAATGTACCAAAAGGGATTTCAAATTTTTGCAAACGTTTTGAAATGCTGCTCAGATGGTTAACCTCTGTGAGCATAAAAGAACAGTTTGACAAAAACAATGAGGAGTTGTCTTCAAACTGGACACAGAGTTTCTGTTTGACACTTAAAAACACAGCTGGTCATTCAGTCCCGCTCTTAATGCCAAGGAACAGATGTTGTGCAACTTCCTGTTTAGCGCTGAGCCTAAAGCCTCCGCCCTCTTTTTACTCTCTTTCTCTGTCCGGTTCTTTATGAGAGGACTTTAAAAACCCAAATCCTCCCCCCGTTTGTCCTGCACAGCTGACAGATCGTATGAGAAACACTAGAACGCTTTTTCTCTGTCAGCATCAAACAGAACGAGAACAAAAAGTGCTTTTCTGATTTCATGTTAAAGGCGGGAACGCATGTGGAGAGTGTTATGCAACAGATGATCGGTGTACAGCTTGTACTGTCTGTGTCGGGTAAACTCTGTCAGGTGCAAAACCATCGGCTCTCCTGCTGACTTCCAGGAGTCTTCCTCCTCCTTAGACAAGAAGAACTTTGATCAAAGAGAATGTTTATGACTATAAAAAAAAAATGTACTTATAAAAACACATTTGCAGAAACTAACTTCATCTCTGTAACCTTTTCAGTTCTTTGATTCCAAAAATAAAAGTGAAAAAGTGACGTCGGGATGAGGTGTGAGAATGCAGGTCAGGGTGGGGGAGTGTGTGTGTGTGTGGGGGGGGGTTTACTGTGGTATTTTTAGATACTATTAGGAGTATTTTGTTCTTTGCCGGACCGTGACGCCCGGACACGCCCCATCTTGGAAACTAAACAGGGTTGGGCCTTTAGCTCGTCCTCAGATTGAGTCCTCCCAGGTGCTTCATGGCCACAAGGGGGCGCTCACCACTGATTTCACCATTGACTGTTTAAAGAGAACTGGACTGAGTGAGTGTGACATTTACATCCGGCTCCAACGAAATTAAGTCAATTTAGTCACCATTTTTTTCAACACACGTGAAAATGCTGGAGCCAGATGGTCAGTGAGCAGTGATTGGTCCGAATCAGTCTGAGTTAACGTTTCTATGACAACCACTCTCACCAATCAGGAGTGAGCTTGTTAGAAGGACACACCCACACCACTTGAAAGCAGGCTTCATGAATCAGTCAAAGGCTGTAAACGTCAGACGTGGGGGCCAACAGGCTCCGCCTTCTTTCATTGAAGCATCTGATTGGTCAGTTTCTAAATTAAATAACTATAACTAAAGAAAAAATAGGAAGAAAAAAAATGAGGATTTTCAAGATGTTGGAAAAAGGTAGCAAAGATGTTGTGTTCACCTTTCAGCACACACCATCAGGAATCAATCGGTTACCCAATCTGTAATGGCTACACATTTTTTACAGTTACACAGTGTGTAAAGGGTACCTTATCTGTACTGAATACTTGATCTGCACTGACTACCCGATCTGTAACAGTTACTTAATTATGTACTGACTACCCGATCAGTAATGATTACTTGATTGGTAATAACTACCGAATCTGCAACGATTCCTTGATCTGTACTGACTACCCAACCTGTAACGGTTACTTGATCTGTACTGACTACCCAATATGTAACGATTACTTGATCTTTAGTGACTACCCGATCTGTAATGGTTGCACAATTTATAACAGCTAAACGATCTTTAACGGTATGCTGTCTGTAACCGCTTCCCAATCTGTCACTGTTACACGATCGGTTACACAATCTGCAACGGTTACACGGTCTTTGACAGCTACACGATCTGTAACGGCTACCTGATCAGTGACTACTACCCAATTAGTCCCTACATGCACTGAAATCTTTGGATCTTACGAACATAAACTTCCTAAAATGTTTATTATATAATGATTTTTTTTTTGTTGAAGTTTATTTCATTGTTGAGAAAAACAAAAGAAACGTTAAGGAGGATAAAGACTGCATGATCCGGCAAAGGACTGCATGAATTCATGAGATCACGGAGTTATCTGCTGGTCAAATGGTTCGTAAAGGAGGGAAAATCTGTCAGAAAATGTTACAGAGAGATGATCCTTTTCATATATATTTCCTTTTAATTATTTAACGATGTATTACAAAGTTTACAATCTAGGAACAACAAATTGGTCAGTTTCTAACTTAAATAACTTGGCCTACATAAAAATATGAAAAAAGAAGATTATCAAGATGTTGGAAAAAGGTGGCAAAGATGTTTCAGCACACAGCATCAGGTTACACAATCTGTAAATGCTACATCGTCTACAGTTACATGGTCTGTAAAGGCTACCTGATCAGTAACGGTTACATGATCGGTCATGGCTACCCAATCTGTAACGATTACACAATCTTTAACAGCTACCTGATAAGTAACTCCTACCTAATCAGTACCTATGAGTTAAGTCTTAATGCCAATCTGTTAATGTCAGAAGCAAATGAAGGAGAAAAGCTGCATGATTCATTAAAGCTTTAATAAACTATCGTCTTTATTTTTGTTAGCATGTAGCTTAAGCACTTCAGGTTAAAAACTAATGATGGTTAAGATGTGTGTTTTACATCCAGTTTACGAATGATCTGATTATTCAACTAATCAAGAAATTATCGATTTTTAGTCGAATACTAAAGTAACCGTTTGTGGCAGCCCTGCTATGAATAAAGTTAATCCTGTGGTGATTTGCTGCGGCGCCCCCTGAAGGCAATAGACTGAAAATCTAAAGTATTGTGATGGTAGAGATCTGAGTATTTTGGCTTTTTATTACCTTTTTTTTCAAACCAAATGAAGGGAAAAAATGCTGTTTTTTTCTCTGCTTTGATTAAACTATACATGATGTAATGTAGCGTTTAATTCATTTTGTTCTGCAAACCAAATGCTAACTTAAATTAAGTTACAGTAAAGACGTACTTAAAGTCCCAGGTGCTCCAATGAAAGACAAAGCAGTGACAGGAGAATCTACCCGTGTGATTTTAAGGGATCTTCCCTAGAATGACGTCACCTGACCACAGAGAAATTCCCTTTATGCACCTCTAGACCTGAGAAACAACCAGGAAACCTGCAGACACTGACGGATCTTTTCTGAGCAGAGTTTGCTTTTCTACGTTCCCCGTCTGCCCGTGTGCAGCACGGCGCTTCAGCATCTATCTGAAGACAAACAAACAGGCCGAGCCGCGAAGGGCACCTTTGACCACTGGCGTCGCCAACCAAAGGTCGCCTCTTGCCAAACTCCTGAGCCAAGTTCAAAAGAGTTTCCTGCCTGCAGCAGCTGAGATGGAGTGAACGTTCCCATAAACGACTGCAGCAGCGGCTCAAAGTGACGATCTGTGATCGGTTTACGGGCGTGTTCAGGACGTGCAGCAGCTTCTGTGGTCTAAAATAAATTAATCCAGTGTTCCTTTCATTTCTACAGACACACACTGTTGCTAACTCACCTTTAACATACCTGTACAGAAGAACTTTTTCATTTCCTCTCTAAAGAGCAAATACTGTTCAAGCAAATCGTTACAGGTCAAAGATTAGATTAGGATTAGCTGCATTACCAATAACTAAATTCTACTGATTAATAGCAGAAAGGATCATTTGTGTGACAAGTTTGTCAATTTATAGTCTGAGAAAAGGAAAATTTACAGAGACATCATTCATTGATCATTAAAAAACAGATCCGTATCTTTTAATTAAGTCTGAAAAAGGTTCTGCACAACTCCTCAGTATAACTAGGTCACCAAAAATATCTGCTATTTACAGATTTGTTTACTTGTTTGCTATTTTATTGGGATTTCATTTATTGGTATTTCTCCTCTCCGAGAAACAAAAAGTGACATTGAATTTGAATAAAAATATGAACAAATCCACTGGTGCTGCCGCGATTAGTCGACTAATCGACGACTAATCAATTATTAGAATAGTCAACGACTAATTCAATAGTTGATAAGTCGTTACTTTATATTATATGGAGTCAGAATGTAGTAAAGTTGAAAGTCATAATGGCATAATGCAAGCTTTTAGGACTAATTTGGTATTTATTAAGGTTTTTTGGGCTATGTTGGCGTTTAGCTGATATTTCAGCTACATGCTAGCTGTTTTAGCTAATTTAAGATTTTATGTTTTTTAGGCTAATCTGGAGTTTAGATAATATTTCAGCTACATGCCAGCTGTTCTGGCTAATCTAGGCTGTTTTATTTTTTTGGCTAATTTGGCATTTAGCTGATATATCAGTTGTATGTTGTTTTGGCTAACTTAAGCCTTTTTTGTTTGTTTTTTAGACTGTTTTGGAATTTAGCTAATATTTCAGCTACATGGCAGCTATTTTGGCTAATTTAAGATTTTTTCTGTTTTTTTAGGCTAATTTGGAGTTTAGCTAATAATATTTCACCAGCATGCCAGCATTTTTGGCTAATTTAACCTTTTTTTTTGCTTTTTAAACTATTTTGGAGTTTAGTTAATATTCAACTACACGCTAGCTGTTTTGGCTAATTTAGGCTTTTTTATTTTTTAGGTTAATTTGGCATTTAATTAATATTTTAGCTGGCTAAAATATTTCAGTTTCAGCGTTTTTAGTTATCGTCAGTCGCAGATAATGCTAGTGTGAATATATCTAGTTTTTAGTCAGTTTAAAGCCAATGATGGTTAGGATGTGTGTTTTACGTCCACTCTATGCATGATCCGATTAGTCGACAAATCTGAAAAAAAGAATCGGTTATTAGTCGACTACTAAAATAATTGTTTGTGGAAGCACTAAAATCTACTATAAATGGAAAATTAATATCATTAATACTATGGTAAAAGTTAGGGCTCCAGCTGATGTTTTAGTTGCCAAAAATGTACAATTCTGTGTACACAACGGCTATTCATAGGGCTGTGTATCGGCAAGAGTCTGGCGATACAATATGTATCACGATGTGATATCCTAACATTTGACAGAAACAATATATCACAATTTTTAAAGAGTTAGGCTTTGAAAACTTTGACTGAATGCTAAAATAGTACAAAATACACTATATATAATATACTATGTTTTTATTTGGAGCACATGGACGTTTTTGTGACCTTAAGTAGTCTATATTGTCATATATTATTGAAATGGCTTTTTCTACCCAATCACCTTAAGTTTTATCTTTTATCTTCATCATATTTCATTCTGTCAGACACTCGTGCAATATATTTCACTGCATATTGTACTATGTATGTATATATATATGAAAAATAACATTTTAATATGAAATTTAAAATATATTTTATTTAACTATCAGAAGAACAGTAAGCACTGCGACTGTATCTCAGGAAAAAGTTGTTTTTAACCAAACAAATTCCATTTGCTTTTATTTTGATAAATTTTTGTTGGGTTGTCTGAAATAGTTTTTTATGCAGCGGAGGGATGTAGAACCCTTAAACCGAGAGGGCGATCTACGTCCTGCTGTGCCATGAAGAGAAACACATTTCTCCACATTTTTGTGAGATTTTTCTGGTGATGGAGGGAATATATAGAGAAAATTAAGCTTAAAATTGAGTTTCTGAGTATTTCTTTATAACTGTTGTGACGAAAAAATGTAATTTGACAAAAGGTCGTATCCGTGATGTAGAAAATACGCTGCTCCACCCCATTCTGATGCATCCACCTGCAGACAAATAGATCCATGAACGTCTTTGTTTTTCTCATCTGAGCTACAATTTGGATTTAAACTGTACGGCTGGATAGCTCTGATATTGCTGATAATTTTGTTGCACCGCTAATGTTAGGTTGGGGGCTGTAAGCTAGTGGGAGAGAGTGAAAACAAGGAGCTCAGGCGTAGGTGATGGAAAGAGAGGGATGGGGTTGGCCAACAGTTCCGCCTACAATTCAAAAGTGAATTTCTAACAAACTCCTGCAGAAACTATTTCCAAGAAAACTACGTTGTTTATTGATTTTATTTTTATTTGTTGTTTTAGCTAAAAAAGACATTGTCATTATTCAAAGACCACTGGAAACGCTTTCCGAAAGCATCAAAAGATGATCAGAGTGGGACTTAAATGAAACTTGAAGGATTAGGAGGGTGCAATCCTTTAAATTCTTGTTTTTGAATAATTGCACAAAAAAGGCTGAAAATCTAAATATGATAATTGCAGCTGCTGTAAGAGCTGGGAAAAAGTTTTTAGAAGAGCAGAATAAAAAATGTTTAACAAAATAAACTTCAAGGTTTGCTTTTAACTAATATGAAAAAGTCTGCTTCACCACCTCTGTATTGAAGCAATGGACAAAGCTGTTTCTGCAGAAGACCAACAGGTCTTAATCAACAAACCGCATCCAAGAACCTCATGATGTCACTGGATGGAGGGCTCGACTGAGCAGAGACTGAACTGAGCGTCTGCAGATTCAACTCCAACACGGGAACAAAACGCTGCTTTTAGACAATCAGCATCTGCAGTTTCTAATGACTCACAGAATAATTGTTATGTTTGTTTCCAACCTGTTCTGCAGAAATCCAAGTGACAGTTTTTCTTGCAGAACATGTGTGCAGCCCACAGAGCTGTAAATGTGCTTCTTAAAGCAATCGGATAGACAGTCAGCGGAGCTCATTAGATGCAGCGGACATGTAATTAAGAAATCTTCTCAGTGCCGGTCCAGATCCCCAACGCGGCTGTAAGCCCTCACACACACACACCCACACACACACACACACCCACACACACACACAATTTTCTCTTAAAATGTGATGGGGGGGGTCCTACACACTGTTCCGGACTTATTAGAATGGGTTTGCCCTCAACTCAGGTCCCCACTGTGCGACAGGTCCCCACATGTAGGTGTTTAGTCAGGTTGAAGTCCTTACGGGGCAGCAAAAACAAACATACACACACAATCTGATAGCACAAAAAACTCTTATACATCTATTTTTTATGCCCTCCATCCCAGAACTGCAGCCTGTCAACGTTTTTTTTTATTTTTTTTTATACTGAATGAGATTGATGTTTGATCAATTGTGTCAGTAAATCCTCTTATCCCTGGATAAGTACTCCAGCTCAGCAGGCCAGCTGTCAGAAAGGTGGGAGGACAGGGAGGCGGAGACGAGAGCGGAGCGGAGGGATGTGAAGGAGCGAAGGATGGACGGATGAATGGCAGGTTGGAGGGATGGGGGAGGGCACTGTTCCGCTTCCCTTCGCCTCATCCCCACCGTAGCAACATTTCTGATTTTTTTTTTTTTTTTTTTCTGGTCCAGTGCAAATATTCTTTAAGAGGCGGCAAAGATTGCAGGAGAAAATAAGGATGTGCTGCTCTGGTATCTGCAGTTACATAACCGGCAAAGCTAATTGAAGCTTTGCAGCAAAAATAATACTGAGATTATGCAGTCAGGGAAGCATTTTAGATGGTTTCTATTATGCATTAGTTACTTAAAATGTAAAAACATGACAATTTACATTGAGGAAGTTTATTCATTTTTGTAAAAACACCAAGTAATGATCAGATGTTGCTGTAGCAACTGGGGCTGCCACAAACAATTATTTCAATAGTCAACAAATCGCCAATTAATTTTTTTGATTAGTCGACTAATTGGGTCATGCCCAAGCTGGATGTAAAACACACATCTTAACCGTCATTATCTTTAAACCAACTAAAAACTAGATATATAGCATTACCTGTGACAATGCAAGTGTGAATGCTGCAAACTAATGTGACTGCTAAAGACACTAAAGCTGTTAGCTGAAAATGCTGGAGCTGAAAGCTTGCTAAAATATTAGCCAAAAATGCCAAATTAGCCAAAAAAAAAAAAACTGGAAACGTATCTAAATTAGCCAAAAACAGCTAGCATAATAGTAAAATGTTAGCTAAACTCAAAATCAAGCAAAAACTGGAAAATGTCCAAATTAGCAAAAAATAAGAAAACAAGAAAAAGAGAAAAGAAAACAGCTAGCATAATGTTAATATTTTAACTAAACTCAAAATTAAAGAAAAACTGGAAACATGTCTAAATTAGTCCAAAAAGCTAGCATAACGCTGAAATGTTAGCTAAACTCAAAGTTAAGCAAAAAACTGGAAAAACATGCCTAAATTAGCGAAAAAGAAAAGAAAAGAAAACAGCTAGCATAGTGGTAAAATGTTAGCTAAACTCAAAATTAACCAAAAACCTTGAAACATTTCTAAATTAGCACAAAAAAAGAAAACAGCAAGCAAAATGCTAAAATGTTAGCTAAACTCAAAATTAAGCAAAAAAACTGGAAAACTGTCTAAATAAGCAAAAGAAAAAAAAAACAGCTAGCACAATGCTGAAATGTTAGCTAATCTCAAAATTAACCCAAAAAACGGAAAAAAAATCTCTAAATTAGCAACAAAAAAGAAAATAAAAACAGCAGGCAGAAATGCTAAAATGTTAGCTAAACTCAAAATTAAGAAAAAAATGGAAACACGTCTTTATTTGCAAAAGAAAAAAAAAAAAGAAAACAGCCAGCTTAGTGGTAAAATGCTAGTTAAACTCAAAATTAAAGAAAAGGTGAAAACATGTCTAAATTAGTCAAAAAAGCTAACATAATGCTGAAAGGTTAACTAAACTCAAAATTAACCAAAAACCTTGAAACAATCTAAATAAGCAAAAAAAAAAAAAAAGAAAACATCAAAATACTTCAAAACAACTTCTCCAACATCCTGCTTCTTCACCTCCATGAGCACTAGCCGTGCGGCGTGCAGCAGAGAGGATCAATGCGGAGGTCAGGGCAAAGACGGAGAGAGATAAAGATTGTTTTCCATGTAATGAAAGAGTTTAAACAACAAGAGCTAACGCAGAACGAGCTGACCAAGCAGTCCAGAAGAGCAAACACACGGCTGGACTGAAACCCCCATGCAAATCACAGCATCCACCCTTATCCACCCTGCTGGGGGTGAGGTAACACAAATGAGTTCCTAGAAACAGTTAGTTAGGGGGTCAGAGGTTCATGAAGACAAACACACAAAACAAATTCTTTTCTCGACGCAATTAGATCAGATCAGTCTGACTTCTGGATATGTATTTCACAAATGAATTAGGTAATTTAGTCCTGGGCCACGGAGGCAATTCACTCTCTGTCATTAAAGACCCATTTTAATGAAAATTGTGTTTTTGGCGTTTTTAACAGGTTCTTGTGACATTTTTCTGATAATACAAAAATTAAGATTGCATCTCTGAGTATTTCTTTATTCAAATAATTAGGATTCAGGAGAAAACAAAAACAATTTCTCCAAAAATATCATCACTTTTGTTTTTTGGATGAGGCATTCATATAAAGAACATCTCCATAATCAATCAGAGGCACAAAATTAGCTGCTAACAGAGTTTTTTAAGGTCTAAAAAGCTGGATTTGTTTCTAAAATAAACCTAAGCTTCAGTTCTAAAAAGTATTATAACTTTTGTTTTTTGTTTTTTTGTGTGTTTAGAACCATTTTTAAAGATCTGAGACGAGATTGAACATTAAACGTAGACTAAAAGAAGTCAAATGCTAGTGCTAATGACTGAGAACAGCAAAAAAATCACAGTGTCATCTGCATAAAGATGGTATGATGCATTTGTTAATATAAATCAAGTACAGAATGGGACCTAGAACCGAACCCTGTGGTACACCTTTCTAGAACTCACGGATGGGATTTTTAAAAAGAAGAGTTTTGAGAGCCA
The DNA here is from genome assembly GCF_002922805.2 of Oryzias melastigma. Lineage (NCBI taxonomy): Eukaryota > Metazoa > Chordata > Actinopteri > Beloniformes > Adrianichthyidae > Oryzias > Oryzias melastigma. Next base: position 1,792,174 of record NC_050515.1, on the reverse strand, counting down.
GAAAAACCTGTTTGCATTGGAAGTGTCTGTTTAAATTTGCGTTTCTAAGACCGTTGTGTACGTAGCCTTTCAGTTCCACTCTTTGGTCCAATGGATTTTCATTTTCAATAATGGTGAACCACACCAGGGTGCACTTGCAACAAGTAGGGATGGGCCGATATCATTGACCCCTCAATGTCAATATTCGATATTTCACCTGCAACTGTGAGGATACCCAATGCTGAAGTGTCTACAATAATAGCAAGTTTAGATTAGATATTTTTTCTTTATAACAAATGCACGACTTTTCTTTTCCTCTACATTCACATTATAGTTGACCTTTTTAAACATACAGGAAGGAAGCTCATAGGAACACTTTAAACTTTGAAAATATATCTGAAAACATTCAGACCATTTACTGCACATGTGTCAAAGTCAAGGCCCGGGGGGGTCGGATCCAGGTAATTCTATCCGGCCCTCCAGATAATTTTATTTCATTATTTTTAATGGCCTAATGTTATCATGTACTCATTTCTAACTTGTATAATTTTGACAAAATATATTTTTACGGAGAGTAAAATATTGAACGTTATTTAAGGTTTAAATTGATTTATTCTGGAATAATATTCCTGACTTTTTATTATTCGTAATTATGTTAAAAAGTTAAATTTAAAAGTTAAAAATTGGCATTCTGCTAGCTTTTTGGACTATTTTGGTATTAACTAGGATTTTTTAGGCTATTTTGAACTTTAGCTAATATTTCAGCTACATGCTACCTGTTTTGGCCAACCAAAGTTTTTTGTTTGTTTGTTTTTTAGGCTAATTTGGCATTTAGCTAATATTTTAGCTGGCATTTTCAGCGACCAAATTCAGCTTAGAGCACTCCCACTAGCATTATCACAGGTGATGCTACATATCCAGTTCATAATTATGTCAAAAAGTTATGGTTTTAAAGTTTTAAAAATGTAGTTTTAGAGTTCAATAAATGTTTATCCTGTTCGGCCCGCGACCTAAAGTGTGTTTTGGATTCTGGCTCCCTGTCCGATTTTGACATCCCTGCTATACTGACTATTAGACAAAACTGAAAATAATAAGTTTTAAATTGCCAGGGATCAAATAGGAACAAGTATCCACCTCAAAAATAAAGTATATCTGAAAACAGTCAACAAAATTTGTGGATTTTTTTAGTATCGGTTCAAAACCGATAAACTCAAATTTTACCGATATCGGCCGATACCGATACTGGCACCAATATATCACCCATCCCTACTTGCAAATAAGGAATTTTAATAACTGACTATAATTTGCTGGTTTGATTTTCACCATAATAATATTTCACTGAGATTATCCAAGACTCAGCAGACCAAACAGCAGAAGAACCCAAATCTAAGTGAAGCACACAATGTTGTCTTCTTAATGTGAAGCTTTAAGCTCAACCATCTTTTTTACTAGAAACACTAAAGCCTCATAAGCCCATTTGTGCTTTTAGAGGAGAGATGCTCCTCCATCATCAATAAACAAACAGGTGGATTCGTGTTGAAGATGTTTTAGAGTTTTTGTTCAGTCGTTCTCTATTCTAACTACAACCTGCTCCTCTAGGCAACAACACACACGAAAAAAAGGGCTGCACTGCCTGTTGTCGAACAGATAAAATCAGCAACATTTGCAGACAGTTAAGCCACAGCAGGCAAAACAACAGCATGTGCTCAGGAGATCTCACATCGACACCTCCCACTCCTCCCCAGGAAGACAGAAAGTCATCAGCGTGAGCGCTGCGAGAAGGATGAAGCCTGACAGACAGCCGACAGAGAGATAACAGGAAAGGACAAGTGTTCAGAGTTAAACAGATAGAGAAGGACAAGGCACAGAGGGCTGGAAGTGTCCTTTTAGGCTGACTGGCATCCCCGCTGAACACATCTGAGACTTGAAGTGAGTCACAAGCTCTCAGTTGAAATGTGAAACAGCAAAGCCTTGTACTTGTCAGAAGCACTTAGAACGACTGAAAGATTTCAAGAGCGCGATGTGAGCCGGAGTAAAGATGTCTGCGAGATTAAATCACTGGAAATAAAAATACATTTAATGAAGCAACAAATTAAGGAGATTCAGAGAAAGTCCGCAGATGATCCTCATAACTGTAACTGGATCGTAGCATACGCAGGGATTAGAGGCATTACTGCAATGCATCTGTGCATAGACTTGTGTGGAAAATCAGCAGGGGTCGTCCAGTGTTCAAAGAGAGGAACAAACACAACTACTCACAGTGACCTAAACCCATTTCCCTCCCCGGGCTTCCTCCAGCTGCAGGTGAAGTCCCAGGGTGCCACATGCCTTCGAGCGTGGGGCTGGCAGACAGCCAGTCACTCTGGAGTACCGGCGTTCATTCAGCAGCCTCTCAATCAACCACTTTTGACGGGAGGACCGAGTCGGCATGGAGAAGGAGGTGTTCTGCCGCTACAGTGGGTGTCACAGAAGAACAAAGGAGGTGGAGTCTACCAGCCCCGGTTATAGGATTACCCAGATTATCCTTCCCCGGAGATCAATCCCCCAGGAACAGTTTGCTGTCCGACTGCCGCACAAATCAGCTCTTCCACCGCCCACTCAGCTCATGTCTCTGTGTGTCTGCTGCAGGATGTCAGGCTGAAGGGGATGGGGGGTCACGGAGGTGGAGGTCACATTTATGGGAGCGCACAACAACTAGGGATGGGCCGGTATCATTTCACAGACGGCCGATATTTTCCCTCCAACTGTGACGGATATCGGAGATTTGCCGATACCAATATTTAAATGTCTAGGAAAAGAGAGATTTCCTGCAATAACCTTCATGTTGCCAAGAACAGTACAAACATGCATTAAAATATAAGAATAAACTCAGCTTCAATGATCATTATTTGCAAACACAAGCAACAGGCCTTCAAGATCACACAAAAATATAGGATTCTGCTTTAAAATAAAGTGTTTTTATATTTAAAAAAATAGACATTGCTTAGTGTAAACAACATATTTTAAACTATAAACATAAAACTGTGTAGTCTAATATAAACATATGTTCCATTAGTTTGTTTGTACTTTTTCCTTTAATACCACAGTGGATGCTAACAACCAGATGCTAACTTTAGCCGCGTCTGGTTGTTTCAGACGTGATGAATAAATAAAGCAAAACAAAATGACACAACCATCTTAAAACTGGTATTTTCTTAATATAATAATACATGTGAATCAATTTTGTCTGTAACTTTATTAATTTGACTGTATGTGAAATATTCAAGAGTCAGTCGCTGCATTTTAGACAGAGCGGCTAAATGTGAAAACAACTGTTTCCACGAATCCATATTTTGAAGAAGATTTTGTCTGTAACCCGATAGCTCTTCGGGGTCCTCTCTGGCTCTTTTCTCACTAAAGAATCTCTCCAAATACGTCTTTTTGTGTGGCTTCTTTAGCTTTGGGCTTTTAGCATAGCTAGCAGTCCGAGCGAGCAGCCATTTTAAGTCAAGCAGAAAGACAGGCGGGTGTGGTGAACAGAGTCCGATCGATTTCTAAAATAAAACTTCCTTCAGAATCAGAAAATAAAAAAGCGGAAAGATTCCGGACTCACTCAGCCATGTCCTCCTCCGACCACCAGAGGGACCCCTCTCCTGAGCATTAATCATTTTCAGCACCATCCTATTCCCATCAGCCACCGCTTCAGTCTTCTCCATCCACAGATGATCATCATCATCCTCACCAGCATTTAAACTCACTCCAGTCTCAACTTCCGTGCGAAGTCTTAATCGTGTTTATTCATCAATCTGAGCAGTTTTTCCTAGTTTGATCCTCCATGTTTTTAACCACTGCATGCCTTTCGACGCTCTCTATGTCTTGCCTTTCCTCGGACCAATAACAATAATCTCAAATTATGCAAATATTGACCGATACTGGCAGCGATATATCGCCCATCCCTAACGACGACATCAAGTTCCCGATTGAAACTTTTTAAAAGAGATTGTAGGGAGTTCTCATACAGATGCTGGTTTTATTCTCTCCCTCAAAAACCATAAAACAAGAGGAGTTTGGTGTGAACCACACATGTTCAATTCTTTGCATTGAGCATGACTTTGTTTGTGTTCAATGGCTTTCCAGGATGTCAGGGATTGTCTTCTTGTAAATGTTGTGGGGTGGCCAAGAAAGCAAACAGCAAAGTGAAAACCCAGATGCACACACAGGCCAAAAATATACCCTAAAGGCAGCGGGGGAACAATACCTGACAAATCCTGAGAGGAGCGTTTGTGGTGGGGTCATTGTTTCAGAAAAGACATTTAAAAAAATGATAATCTCATGTTAGGATTAAAGAAAATGCCCCTAAATCACATGCATTCTTTTACCATGTGATATTGTTATTTATTAATCATCACAAAAAAAAAAATGAAGCTTAAACCGATTTTAGTGTCAGTTGAGTCTTCTAAAAACTCCTGTCAGTCCATCAAATATTTACACAATGCATTAAACACGACACTGAAAGCTGAAGAAGCTCCCTGCGGCACAGATTCCAGCATTTCCAGCTTAAGCTTCAGCCACATGCACCTGTACGAGGGGTTGACCCGTACAGGTGCAGCAGGTTTTTAGGCCGTCTGGTCAGAATCCTCCGATAGACCCCTCCCATGTTCTGCATCATGGCTGAGTGGCTCCCCTCACATCGCAGCCTTCGACACAGAGGAGGAAGACCAGCTTTGTACCAAGACCAGTCCAGCTACTTAATGCTGATTTACAATCCAGTTTATCAGTGTAATTAAAGCAAATGAACACGAATACACTCTGTCACTTTATGGTATCTGGCGCACTTTATTTTGTTTTTGCATCTTGTCTCTGTCATGCAATATTGGGCCGCTCCTCGTATCGAAGAATTACAGTATTTTAGACTTTTTTCTCTTTTTTTCAAAAGAGATATGAAAGTTATGTGAATTTTCAAGCCACTTTCTGCACCTTAAAAAATGCAGTAAATGAACTAGTTTGGGTTTAATTGAATTGTCGGTTGTAAGAGTATCATTAAGTGATAGTGATGCTGTCGTGCAGTCTCCTTACACCTCATTCTAGTCATTCATAAGGTGCCCATAGTGGACTGCATGAAACTGCTGAACACACAGGCTGAACACGTGATACATAAGTCACCCGCAGCAGAACATAGGTGCCCAAAGTGGGGCCCGCGGACTAAGTTTGGCCCACCAAAGGTGGCCCATAGTTCAGGGACCGCTGCTATATTGTGTTCCTAAACTCTATGGCTGTAATATACTTTTGGCCTCCTGGTGGCGCTGTTAGCACTTTCTTTGCCTGCAGCTATGGGTGGAACAACCCTGAAGTGAGTCAGCCCTGGACTGTTTTTGGTATTAGAAGTTCCTAAGATCCTTCACGGTCACATCTGATGCTTTTAGCGTCTTTTTTCAGCTAGCCAAGATGGAGCGACAACAGCAAACGGATAAAGTCAAAAGACCAGCTCAACATCTCATTAGGATCATTTTCTCATTTTCTTTCATGATATCCAAAAAAGTATTGTATTTGGCCCGCGGACCGGAGTCCTATTTAGATTTTGGCCCTTTGAACGAAAAAGTTTGGGCACCCCAGCTATAGAAAAGCATGAACATTTTCTCTCTGTACGTTCACTGAGTGGTCGATTACCATCACATTTTTGCATGTTCATGGCTGTACAGATCTGACCAATCTTCACCTGCAGACAGCACATATCCACCTGTAAGAACAGTTAGGACTATTGACTCTGGTTCTTTTGAAGAACACCTGCCTGACTCCGGCTCGCTTTGTTTAAGAAAATCTCCCGGTAACAGCATCCTCTCAGCGCCAGCAGCTCGACCGATGACTGAGGAACAACAAAGCTTCTCTGTCATGTTTAACGAACCTCACAGGAAGAAAATAAATGCAATCCTGTAATTCTTCCTAAAAGGATGCTGTGCTGTGATTGTGTGTCATGGCCCACATTAAGCATGTCAAATTAACCTTAGGAGCTCTAATTAGCAATCACACATGTATCATGGACAGGGAGAAAGATAATTGGCAGCCCTAAATTTAGGGTACAATCTTAAAGGTTTAATCTGATCTTGTAATAATCTAATCAGTGAGCTGTCATCTCAGGAGGAAACTTTCTCCTTCTGCCCTTTGACTTCATCCTCGCAGCCAAATCTGGCAGCTTGGCAAACAGAAATATGCAAAACTGTCTGGAGAAGCTGAAAATGACAACGAATGAATAATTGAGAGTCTTTTGGAACCACTTTCATTTTATGGTGATCAAAAAGAAGATTTTTTAAAAGCTAAATATAATAAAAATAGAAATTTAAACTTTTAAAGTAAGAATAGAGGAGAAAATATTGCAATAATGATCAAATTAGATGAAATATCAGAATGATGTGATAAAATATATAAAAATTATTTTAATGAAGAGACTTCCATTCTAATAAAGTGGATCTTTTATAACCATCACTCTGTAAAAAGCAAAGCTCTAATACGTTTCAGACACTAAGATGGAAGGATCCATTTCTCCAGGTTATTTAAGCCGTCTTACTGCTGAGCTTTTAAACATCGGCACAGGTGGGTGTAAAAAAAACAAATCCAAAGACACGTCCAGGTCAGCAGCTGGAGATCTTTATTAATAACTTCTGTGGAAAAACTTGAAGTAAAATGTCAGAATGTCAAAGTCAGCCAGTTTGTGAGCGCACGCCTGTTCTGATACAGAACAGGACAAATGTTTTAGGGATGTAAAAGTACTTTTTCAGCTGTTTTCTTTATGTACTGTTTCAGCTGGTAAAAAGGAAGAAAATACAACAAACCACGTATGACAAGGAGTGTTCTGTTTAGAGGTCCAATTCACACGTAGAATAGAGATCTTCCACTGACACCAAATCTTATTTTATCTTGTTTTGCTTGTTTTTTTATTCTATTTTATTTTGTTTTGTTCTTTTTTTCTCGTTTTGCTTTTGTTTGATTTTGTTTTGTTCTGCTCTGTTCTATTTTTTGATTTAAATTCATGAATTTAAATGAATTCAATTTAAATCTGGAGGTTTTTAGAAAAGTAAATAATTGTAGACAGCAACAAACTCCAAGTCTCTAATGTGTAATAAATTGAACTAAATCATATCTTTTTAATTCTATAAACCACACAATAAAGTAATGATTTTACTTTAAAAGTCTTTTTTTTTCCCTTTTTAATTATTTTTCTGCCAAACAATTGGTATTTTTGGAACAGATTTCTCTCTAGACTGGAGGTACGAATCTCAAAACTATGGAAAAAAATATACAAATATTAAAATACAAAATAATAAACTTAAAAGGCCTTGAAAGGACATCAATACAAGCTCCTCTCAAACAAAGACTGTTATGCTGTACCTGATGTTTGTGAGGGTTGGAAGGATTTTGTTCTTTTTTAGCGTTAAGACACCAAATAAAACCCAAAATAAGAATTCTTAAATGAGCTTGGAGAGGGTTAACTCATACATAAACTCTTTTCAATCACGCTGCGCCACCAAATGATTAAATCCCCACAATCGCTTTAATCAAAATAATCATTCAAACCTTTTTATATTATTTGTAAAATTCAAACTAAATAACAAATGTCAACGTTTTACAGAAGAATGACTGGATTTTTAAGGACAACATAAAAATGAACACATGGATTCGATTACTGAATCTTTTCCTTTTAAGGATTCATTTGTGAGTCTGGAACAGGTGTAGCTCTGTGTGCACAGCTGCAACTGCTATTCTACTTTTCATGTAAAACGAGCCGTTTAATTGAGCTTTCCTGCAGCTGGTCTGTGAATTTCAAAAATCCAAACAAGGGAGCTCGTTCTCGCTGTAAGTACATGAGACCCGCGGGTTACCTGCTCTGCTGATTACTCTTATTTGAGTTAAAAAACTTTACACGCCAAAAAAAAAAAACCCAAACAGATGCATTTGTGGGCAGCTGAGGAAATAAAGCTTCAGTCCCAGTTGTCTAAATCAAACCATTTATCTGTAATTAAGACTATTTTTAGAAATAAAACGGGTTTTGTTTGAGAACAGCAATAAATTGTGCGAATATTTACAGTACCAGAAACGGACGTTAAAACAGTCGTAGAAACGGTCATAGAAACTGTTGTAGAAATGATTGTAGAAACGGTCGTAGAAATGGTCATAGAAACGGTCGTAGAAACAATCACAGAAACGGTCATAGAAAGGGTCATAGAAACAATCACAGAAACGGTCGTAGAAACGGTCGTAGAAAGGGTCATAGAAACGGTCATAGAAACAATCACAGAAACGGTCATAGAAAGGGTCATAGAAACGGTCGTAGAAACAGTCGTAGAAAGGATCATAGAAACGGTCATAGAAACAATCACAGAAACGGTCGTAGAAACGGTCGTAGAAACAGTCATAGAAACGGTCGTAGAAACGGTCGTAGAAAGGGTCATGGAAACGGTCGTAGAAATGGTCGTAGAAATGGTCATAGAAACGGTGGTAGAAACGGTCACAGAAACGGTCGTAGAAACGGTCGTAGAAATGGTCGTAGAAATGGTCATAGAAACGGTCGTAGAAAGGGTCATAGAAACGGTCATAGAAACGGTCATAGAAACAGTCACAGAAACGGTCGTAGAAATGGTCGTAGAAATGGTCATAGAAACGGTCGTAGAAAGGGTCATAGAAACGGTCATAGAAACAATCATAGAAACAATCACAGAAACGGTCGTAGAAACGGTCGTAGAAATGGTCATAGAAAGGGTCGTAGAAATGGTCATAGAAACGGTGGTAGAAACGGTCGTAGAAATGGTCATAGAAACGGTCGTAGAAATGGTCATAGAAATGGTCATAGAAACGGTCGTAGAAACAGTCATAGAAACGGTCGTAGAAATGGTCATAGAAACGATCACAGAAACAATCACAGAAACGGTCGTAGAAACGGTCGTAGAAACAGTCATAGAAACAGTTGTAGAAACAGTCGTGGAAACAGTCATAGAAACAGTCCCAGAAACAGTTGTAGAAACGGTCATAGAAATGGTTATAGAAACTTGTAGAAAAGTTTGTAAAAACGGTTGTAGAAACGGTCATTGAAACGGTTGTAACGATGCGCGAGGCTGACAGTTTTTAACGTGGAATCCCATAACACGTATTTACGACCATTCAGACTTCTCTTCGGAATTGGTCACTTGAATATGTGTTGTTGATGGCGGTGTGACTGACTAATTATAGGAATGGATACAGTTCCTAACTTTATGGAAAGTCATAACCGTCTGCATGAACATTAACAGTAATCTGTGTAATAGTCCCAATTTTTAAAATGTATCATTAGCCTTTTGCTTGAAACTGTTGATTATAATAACAAAACGATTTTTCTGGTTATAAATCCTGAAGAAGATCCTTCCCAAAATGATCTGAAAACACTGTGTGACTTTTTTCAAATGCAGAAAAAGGACAAATTACTTTAAAAGCTAAAAGAAGGATTCTTTTCTTGTTAGACTACAAAATACTAAAATGTTATTTTGTAAAGTTCTGATATTGTTTAACAGTTTCTCATATCAGCATGTCCCAGAAATTCTGTTTGATGGAATACTGTTTAGGAATGTATTTACCTTTAAAGTCCAACCCCCCTTCCTCTTGCTGGTGCTCTGTGTTTACACTCTCTCACTAGCTTACAGCTCCTCACACCCCCAAACTAACATTAGCGGTGGAACAAAAAATGGCGAGTAATATCGGCGCTATCCAGCGGTACAGTTCTGATCCAGATTCCAGCTCAGATGAAGAAAACAAAGACGTTCATGGATTTATTTGTTTGCAGGAGGATGGATCAGAATGAGGCGGAGCTGGGAACTTGTGGGAAACGATTTGAATAAAGAAATAGTCAGAAATGCGACTTTAAATTTAATTTCCTTCAATCATTGGAAAAATGCCTCAAGAACAAGCTAAAAAAAACAAAAAACACATTTTTATCAGGGCGATTTATAGGTGTGTGATCCTCTACTAGTTTGAGCTGTTGAATCAGATGAAGATAAAAAGAGAAACCTGCATCCTGCTCTCTGTCAGCCTTCTGCGGTGGGATTTCTGAAGACCGCCGCGTGCATCCATGCCCGTGTTTGCTTGCTGTCACTGCGTTATTAGGAAAGAAATTGCTTAATCCATCTCATGATCAAATCCGGATGCAGCCCCTGGGCCTTCCAAGGTTCTCCGCTTGATTAAAGCTGGAATTAAAACAAGGCTTTGACCTTCATGACTAATGACTAATTGCTAGCAATTAGCCCTAAGAATTGACTCTTTAAGCTCCTGGTTTTTTCTTCTTCCTTGACTCAGAAGCTTCTAAAGTGAGGTTTCACGCTGACTTACAAACAGTAAAACTCTTATTCTGTTCTGCAGCTTTAGGTCTCAGGCTTCAGTGTTTGAGTGAATGCCTACAGAGAGCCACGCCCTCCATACCTGAGAGGTTCATCTGTTTTCTGCAGGCTCATGCGGGAGCTTTGCTGAGAGTCTGTAAAAGAAAAAGCTTGTAACGCAGCAGCACATTCTTCATGTCACATGTTCGTACAGTCAGATATGCGCCGGAGAGGCCTGCGTGTCGGACGCGATGCCGTCTGGCTCCATCTCCGCCTCACAGATGAACTCTGACCCCGACCCAGTGCCGAGAGTTCAAACAAACCGGGGTGACTCCGTTCTCCGCCCGAAACCCCTCAGCCTTTCTCTCCCGTTTGTTTTCCTCTCACTTTCAGGACTTCCCCAAAGTCAGTTCTCACCAGCATCAGTGCTCAGCTCGTCTAGAATCACTTCCACTGACAGAAAATAAAAAATGCTGAAGCGCTGAGAAAGAAAAAAATGCTGATTCTACACCTCAGCCCCGGGCAGGCCTGCGTGAAGCCTCCCGAAATGTAAGGCGTCTGCGGGGAAGGCTGAGGAGGATCTTGAAACAATCCATATGTAATCAGCAAATACTTTCTTGACTCCACACGCCTCAACTTCACACTCATTACAAAGTCTGTCTGCTGCAGATTTAAGGCACCAGCTGAGCCTATAGCGGTGTCTGTAAACGGGCTCTGGACGTAAAATAAATCATAAGGAAAAGCAGCCGACAAAAACCAACAAGACTTAAATCAATCTTCTTATGAGCTGGACTTTAAGCTGCTGCTGCTGGTGGTGATAAATCAGAACTTTTAGGGCCAAAACATGTTTAAAAAATGTCAAAAACAAAAGTTTTTTTTTCTTACAAAATACTTTAGCCAGTCTACAGTTGAACCTATGCAGACTGGAACTGTCTGCTGGTCTGGATCTGGTCCTGAACCGCGTTTGGTCTAGAGCTGCCACGATTAGTCGACTAATCGATGACTAATCCACCATGAAAATAGTCGATTAGTTGTTACTTTATATTATATGGAGTCAGATTGTAGTAAAGCGGAAAGTTTTAAGTGCATTCTGCTAGATTTGTGGACTATTTTGGCATTTATTACATTTTTTAGGCTGATTTGGAGTTTAGCTAATATTTCTGCTGCATGCTAGCTGTTTTTGCAAACTTAGGTTTTTTTTGTTTTTAGGCTAATTTCGCATTTAACTAATATTCTAGCTGGCTATTAGCTTAAGTATTTTCAGCTAATAACTTCAGCATCTTCAGCTATCAGTATTAGCATCTTCAGCGGCCAAATTCAGCTTACAGCATTCACAAAACAATTTTTGCAGGTAGTATTTTAGCTAGTATTTAAGCAACACACTAAATATTGTTGGCAAGTTGGCATGTATTGGTGATTTTTACGCAATTTTAATACAACATTTTCAGAAATTTAGGTCATCTTTGGCGCTCTTTCATAGTTCTTTGATTACATTTCCAGTCTTTTAGCAAATTTAGCATTTTGCAAATAGGTTTTGCATTTCCAGCGAATCCCTGAAGTAAACTGCATCACCATTTTCAGCAAAGCGTTTCACCGACTACTTGCTGCAAAAAGCATTATTGCAGGTAATGCAACTCTCCTAGTTAGTCCCACTATTGATTCTCTGAGGTTCTCACCAAATATTGATCTTTTATTTCCATTTGAAGAGGCTATAAAACCTTATATTCATCATCCTTTGGTGGGAAGTTCCTTTGGAGGTAGATAGGGGGCGCTCATTGCACCAATGTGTCTGGCAGCTACTTGAATTATTTCATTTTTGCTCTATTTACAACAATTCTGCACTAAGTAGTGGCACCGCTGTTCATGTTTACTATTGTTAACACTGAATTTTGCAGATAATTCAAGTTCAATTGGTGTCAGTGTTTGTCAACACATCATATTACTGATTTGCACAAAAGTGTTGATTATTTGTTGCACAAAATAAGACACAAGTTGTTTATTATGATTGTGTTCAAGCTAAAAAATAAGTGAGGATATATTTCCCTAAAAAAATATGTTCTTCTTTATAGTGTGAGTTATTAGAGATGACTTTTACCAATTATCGCAGTATCGTGAGCCATGTATCACATCGTATCGTGAGGTACGCGGTGATTCCCAGGCCTAGTGATGACTGTTTAGGACATTTAGATTGTCTGAAAACAGTGTGAGAAGTAATGTGGACCACGTTGTTTTAATGAGCCGGCATTCATCCAACCACATTTCTATGAGTTAATGTGTCTCATTGTTGCTCCGCTATATGTTTACGTCCCATAATGCTCGGTTACGGTGGCCGTTTTGGTCCTGCTGTTCCACTCCGAGCATGGAGTCTATTCACTTTGAAAACTCTGAGTCAGATTGGAAATGAACTGAGAGCACCTCGAAAGATGTGAAAGGTTCCGTATTAGAGTCTGTTTGGGCGGATTCAAACTGAAAATTTGTTTATGTGGGAAAACAAACTCTGGATAAACAAAAGTTAAATAAGAGACTATAAAATTTACTGTCCAGTTCCAACACATTTCTTCACAAATATCCCAGTGTTCATCATTTTCATGACAAAAGCTTTAAAAAGTTGATTGATTTAAGAATACAACATAGGAAATGGCTAGTGGCTCTATCTGATGCTTATCTATATGTCATATAAGTTGAGCAGAAATCCTGGGATGCCACTGCTGATCACTAACAGATGAGAGCGACCATGAAGCCCTGAGGTTACAGCTCTGTTGCACACAAGACTTTCCCATCCAGATGATTCCAAAAAAAGCTTTTTTAATGTTCTGGTATCCATAAAGAGGCTGATAATGTGTGTCCCATCTTTAATTTCTCACACAAAAGACTCATTTGTGGTGTATTTTTACAGCAGATCAGCAATAAATGTGTCATTAAGGGAGGGGGGAATCACATGACAAGTGATGCATGACTCAGCAGGACAAAAGGAGCATTAGACTTCATCTGAGATGAAGATTTTACGCACTTTAGAAAGTCACGAAAAACGTTAAAATAACGCCAAGCAGCTGCTGGAGGGTCTGAGTGGGAGATGAGAGGAGGTTGGATGTGTTCGGAGCAGAGAGGCGCAGAGCGGGGCGCGCCTGACGCGCGCGCCTCTGCGCCTCAAAGGGCTTTAAGTTTGTTGATCAGCGGCCGCTAATCCGCCATTCCTCTGCGCTCTTCCTCGCTCCTCTTCCTCGGTCCATCCCAGACCAATAAATTCTGCTTCTGTCTCAAAGTGTTTAGCAAGAGACGCGCGACAAGCACCATAAATTACATAAGCGCAATTAAAGTGCCAACCTCTGACCTTCCCGGATCGTCAAAATCACGATCGCCTAAAGTTGGCCGAAGGTTTTGCTCGAAGGCTTTGGGAGTTTACCGGAGACTCCGGGAGTCGCGGGGTAAAGTCCGCGAGCACTTTTCGCGCACGGTTTGCAGAGGAGAGAGGAGGAGGAGACGCCATGGAAAGTAAAGTCCGAGGCAAACGCCGCCGCTTCACGCGGCAGCCGCTTCAGCTTCAGCCGCGCGCGCGCCTGGAACGCGTACTCACTCAGGTGCAGGTATGGATCATTGCTGTCCATAGTGTGCGGGGTTTTGCGCGGATTTCCTACTGACGGCGCAGCTCCGCATCCCAGCGCATTCCGCTCCCAGCCCGACTGAACTCCGCGAGGCGGGCTGAGCGCGCGGGGGCCCCGCGAGGGAGGGAGGGGGCGGTGGAACAGGGCTTCTCCCAATGACAGCAGTGGTCCATATCAAGCTCCGGCGCAATCGTGGCGAAACATCTCCCCTGCAGCTCCACCGTGTTGCAATGTTTTCCCAGAGAGGAGTTTCTGTGGTGAGGGGGGGATTTTCCACTCTTTATATCTGTATTATTTGCTCATTGATTCGCATTTAATCATAAATACTCACATTTTAATATAATCTCATTAACAAAAATACACAAACAAACTCATATTTATTCGTTTCTTGCTTTAAAATGACTTCTTTTCCTGCTTTGAGGGGACCCCCCCCTCTGTTTGTTGTCAGTGCTAGTCTCAGTCTGGGTACCCCCATCCCTCCGGAGCCCCCTCCCCACTCACAGCCCGTTCAGATTGCAGGGTCATGCAGGGGTGAAGCTCCTGGTACCTCAGAAGGTTATTCAGGAGTCAAGCTGGGCTGAGGCATTCACAGTCTTGAACCGCAGAGCAGGCAGACGCTCGGTCAACGCCGGGCCGCTGTCCACTCAGCACACCATTTGGGGCTGGCCTGCTAATGGGACAAGCGCCCCCCACACCTCCCAGCTCCACTACCCTTGTAACTGGGAGCCATAAAGGAGCTCAGGAGGGTCCTAACCAAGATGAATGGCATTTTTTCCCCAGCTCATTCTACGCTAATCAAAGCTTTTCATTTGGTGTGGCCTCACGCCATCCCCTCCGCCGCAGCCTCTATTAGGTCAGATAGCATATAAATTCATTAAAGTCAGAGAGGGACATTAAAATGATCATTTGTCACAGCCCCCTTTGTTTGTTGCTAATGGTGGCACATGGTTCAAGGCATTGAGATGATTTTCGTAAGGCCTTTTTAACTGCTGTGCGTGAGCAGGGAGACGTGGGAACAAGAACGCCGCAGAAACCTTCTTGAAATAGAAACTAAGGCCCAATCCGAGTTTTTCCTCCCTTCCCCTTTATTCAGCCCTCCAAACGGAGGGTTATGAAAAAAATAGTGCTTGTGTCGGAATTCCCCCCTACTCACTATATAGTGAGTTCGCCATTCTCTAGTGCTGTCGGAATCTACTAATTCCAAAGTCGAGTGCACTAGAAATTTCCCAGAAGTCTTTGCGAAAAACTAGCGTGTCTCGATGCTCACTAGGTTAGCAAATATAGACCACAATGCATTGCGGTCAAACAATTTCAAACAAAAAAAGTGTTTAAATGTAATTTTTGAATCCACATTTTCACCATCAGAACACAGTGGAGTCATAAATAAATGTCATGAAAAGTTCTTATTTATTCGATTTTTACTTTGTGAAATCGGTGACGTCATATCCGACGTTCATAAAAACCAAAGAAAAATAGTGAGCATTGTGTCCAAACTACCTTTAAAATCTAAGGCACTATATAGTCCCGCACTGTATAGTTTTTTAGTAGTTAGGGGTTAGGGGGGAATTCAGACACAACCGGTGTCTAATATTTTGGACGTGACTTTCGTTCGATGACATCATCAATAATCGCCGGTCTGCTATAGTGCAGAGCTTCCAGCGCTTGAAAAAACATAACAGCTGTAGTTTTATAACTTTAAAAAGGTCATGCTACAATAAAAAGTCATTACTTCTCATTACTTCTCGCGGTTTACCCCCGCGATGGTGACTTTGGACCCCTCTATTTGGAGGGATAAATTTAAAAAATAATAGTCCTGGACACGACTTCCACTTCAAATTAAGGGGAAGGGAGAAGGGAAGAATTCGGATTGGGCCAAACACTTTTTTTTTTAATAGATAAAGAATCTAATGCTCATCTTAGTGTCCGATCAGCCTTTATTCTTTTAACTTCATCAGTTGGGTTGGTTTCGCTTTGCCTGATCACATCAAATGTTTGAATTGGTGATAATCCAATCCATCAGCTTCAGATTACTACTTCCCCCACTTCAGAACACACATGCAGAACTCGCAGTTAGTGAAGCAACCGCTAATCCCTTTGTATTCACAGCCCCAGTCCCTCCAAACAATGTCCTGAAGCTTAATCCTAAACCAACCTATAGGCCACCTGCTTTGCAAGTCACAGCGCAGCGACGAAAACCTTGCAGTAAAGCCAATGCAGCTTTCATTTCAAATGAAATGTGTCCCTCATCTCTTCCTGTATCTGCCCCTCAGAGGTGTGATGTACAGTCTATGACCCGTCTTTGCTTTCGGACGGAGGTTTCGCCGTCGTCGTCATGGGAGATGGCTCTCTCCATCTGCCTCCACAGTCATTAGCCCATCACGCTTTATCAGGAGGTGCTGCGACCTCCCCCCCCACCACCACTACCATACACCCTCCTGGGCCTTCCTCACCACTCTGACAACCCCTACCCCCTGCCCCATACATAAGCCTGAGATGATAAGTGCTGGGGCTTTTTGTGCAGGCCGGGATAAGACAATGCCACCCAACACTACAGAACATCATCCATCTCAGAGGTCATCAATCTGGAACACAAAAGATGAAATGTGAGCCGGTTCCCTTTCGGTAGTTTGTGCTTTTTTCTTGCCAGGTTTGGAGGTATTTGTGTTCAACCTGTGGTTGTATCAAACCGCAGATTTTGAAAACAGGAAAGTGTTTGAAAATGTCAGACATCAAGCTGTCAATTCATCAAAACCTCCAAAGACATTTTGAAATTAGGTAAAAACCTCATTTAAATCATCATTTGTTTCTAATCTAATTAGGTTAACATTGTCCCATGACGAGTGTGTGGCTTTTCCTGTCTGTTTCCTGTCTGTGAACGCATAAAGTTTTATTTTATCTATAAATTTACTTTGATAAGGAGAGATCTCGATTGAAAGATTTAAGATTTTTTCCTCACAGATAAGGAGGTTCTAAGCAGGGATGTCCAGGGTTTGTCTGGTTTAGTTTAGCAATCAGCTGTTGTTTATATTTTATGACTGATTTTATGTTTTTGGACAATTACTGTTGGGAAGCCCATTGAGACAACCATGTTGTAATATTGGGCTATATAAATAAAACTGAATTGAAATGAAACAGAAAATGTACGTGAACAAAGTTCATAGTCTTTGGCGGTTTGGCTCTGGGCCAGAGATGTGTTGCATGCTGGGATGACCTGGAACCATGAAACAACTTTAGAGTCTAGACACTGATGGGGGTTGAGGCCAGACCACGACATCAGAGAACCAGGAGGAGAAAAAACATCCGGAATAGCAAACATCTATGAATTTAAAGGTGGGAATTTTGATTGGCTGAGAGCAACAAAGTGTGTACTTCGCCCATTGGTTCAGAACGAAGACTATTTGATGCGTGATGTGTTGACTGATCAGCGTACCTGTAAAAGAGGTAGATCTTCTTTCACTTTCAGCCGCACAGATTTGTAAATGTGTGTGCACAAGATCTTTATTAAATAAACTTTTTATTTTGTTTCACTTCTAATTCTCCCATAAAAGCCTCATTTGTTCAGTTATCAGTTACTATTTTGTTTATGATTTCTTTATGTTGTTGTCAATAGGATGGATGGTTCTGTGTGTGCATCACCCATGTGCACAGATATAGATATAAAAGATTAAAACGAAACTGGATCTGGTCTTTCAACTGCTTTAATTACAGAATTCATCAACCAGCAGCAGCCTCAGGCTTTAATGCATCAAAAATCAATAAAGGAAAAAAACATTCCTGATAAAGTTTATTGTTTTTTTATTCCAATTCAACTGATTGCTGATAAAAATTAAAGATACATTTATATTTATCATGTAAATGCTTTACATCATCCATACTTTAGTGATTCTTCTCCTTTCCGAACGTTTTTCAGCATGTAAAAATTCAATCACACGTTTAGTAATTTCAGCAATCTTGGTATATAGTTTTGAAATCCATCCATCCATCCATTTTCCTGACCGCTTTGTCCCTTTTGGGGTTGCGGGGGTGCCGGAGCCTATCCCGGCTACT
>NC_050515.1:1773780-1774121 GCF_002922805.2 Oryzias melastigma | reverse complement strand
ATGAACTTCTGCATACTTTCAGATAGAGACAAAATTTAAACTTTAAAATGTTCAGGAGCTGCTGGTTTTTTAGGGGTAATTTGGAATTCAGCTTTCATTTTAGCATAATGCTAGCTGTTTGGCACAAATGAGAAATCTCTTCAGTTCATCAAGCAAATTTGGACTTTAGCTAATATTTTAGCATCATGCTAGCTGTTTTGGTTAAATTAGACCTTTTTACTTTTTTTGGCAAATTTTGGACTAGCTAATATTTTAGCATCATGCTAGCTGTTTTGGTAAAATTAGACCTTTTTCCTTTTTTTTGGCTAATTTTGGATTAGCTAATATTTTAGCATCATGCT
>NC_050515.1:1742727-1773386 GCF_002922805.2 Oryzias melastigma | reverse complement strand
TCAGTTCATCAAGCAAATTTGGACTTTAGCTAATATTTTAGCATCATGCTAGCTGTTTTAGTAAAATTAGACCTTTTTCCTTTTTTTGGGGCAAATTTTGGACTAGCTAATATTTTAGCATCATGCTAGCTGTTTTGGTTAAATTAGACATTTTTCAATTTTTTTTGGCAAATTTTGGACTAGCCAATCATGCAAGCTTTTTTGGCAAAATTACACATTTCTTAAGTTATATAGGCAAATTTGGAATTTTGCTAATATTTTAGCATCATACTAGCGGTTTCAGCAAAATTAGACTTTTTTATTTATTTATTTATTTGTGGCTAATTTGGACTTTAGCTAATATTATAGAATCATTGATAGCTGTTTTGGCAAAATTAGACTTTTCCAGTTTTTCTTTTTGCTAATTTGGCATTTGGCTAAAATTTTGGTAAGCTTCAGCATTTTCAGCTATCAGCACTCTTACAGCATTCACACTTGCATTATTGCAGGTAATGCTATATATTCAATTTTTTAATAGCATCAGCCGATGGCTAGTGCCTTTTATGGTATTTTTTTAATGTGTTTTTAAATGTATTTGTTGTGTGTGTTAAAAATACACGAGTGTTGTTGTGTTTTAAACGAAGTCCCTAATCTGTTAGGTTTAAACTGTGACGATAGCATCCCCGATAGTCCTGCTGTTTCTGTGCGTTTGAGGATTTGCACACAATCAATAGGATGAGTCCGCACTGAGCAGACAAAGGACATTATCCCTCACAATATTACTGCAGCGCACCACTTATCATCAGCACCAGGACACCACGGAGCAGCCATATGCTTTTCCGTTCATCACACCGACTCCAACACAAAATTTAAACACAAAAATTGGGATAATTATAATCAAGCTGCTATAGCTTTTGCTAAGAACAATTCTTTAACATCTGATTTAAATGTGAGTGTGAGGTGGAGTGCGGGCAGATGGTTGGCCCTTCATTAGTGGTAACCTTCCAGTAATAAGTTAAGACTTGTTCTTCTGAAATGAGCTGAATCAGACCACCTCAGGTTAATCTCACCACGTCCTGAAACGCCCGTGAAGGATTAGAGCCAGCGTGCACCTGCTGCTGTTTTAACACTCAACTTTTGTTACCATGATTACTGCGTTTCTACATTAATATTGATTAGTGCCACATTGGTACAAAAGAATCCATGTTTTAGCTGCAACAGAGCCATCAAAGATGTTGTTTATTCCCAAAATCACTTGTTAAATTAAAGTTGCCTGCAGACGGTCATGTGGTGGACATGAAATGTATTCAAGGTGGGCTTCCTCTTTGCGGGAGATGAGCACTCTGGAAGTCTTGTGACAGAAAGGTCCAGCCTTACTTTGTTCTTCTCTGACATCTCTGGGGTCCTAAATTATGGAATAGTTTACCTGATGATCTGAGAGTTTCAGCCTCTGTTGAGTTTTTAAATGTAAACTAAAGACTCATTGTTTCAACGTAGCTTTTACATCAATCATATAACCGACTTGTTTATTTATATTTGGGGCTTTTAGGGACTTTATGGCTTTTATGGTTTATCATTTTTATGTTTTTACCTTGTTTATCTTTTAATTCTATGAAGTCCCTCATCGAATTTTAGCCACAGTGTGGTATTAATTTGTTATATTTTATGTCATTTTTATTGTTTTATTGTCTTTCAATTTTTATTGTTTTAACTACTGTTTTATCTATACAGTTTCCATTATTTTGTATTTTTTACATGTGTTTTAGTTACTTTTGTCTGCTGTGTCTCACAGCTTCTTATGTTTTAACTAATGTTTATGTCTTTTTTTATTGTTCAGCACCCTTTAGAAAACTAAGACACCAATTAGTATTACTGTTACTAATATGGTTATTTAATTATCTTCATAAATAAATCAAAAACATAAAGAGAAATTTAGTGTTTTTTTCTAAATATCAAATAGTTTATAGCTTGTTCCCATGCAGGACGATCTCAATAAAGGAAATGTAATAAGGAGTGTAATGTCAGCAGTGATTTTTAAATAGAAAACTAGAAAATGTTTATTATACTGTGTTTGATGAATTTCAGACAGAAATTTGTGAATTTCACTAACTAAAATTGAATCAGATCTAATCATAAGTCACCCTTTCCAGATTTTTCTGACCATTTGGTTGATTTAAAATGCTTCAATTTGTTTTTCAAAAACAGAAAACCCGTCTTATAATCCAATGATCTTTAATTCTGGCTGTTCTCGCTGACCTCCGATTGATTTACTGTGGTGGACGGCAATCAAAAATGTTTTTAAATGTTTTAGTAGAACTTTGGTAAACTTAGAAAAAAGCAGCACCGTTTGATGGATTATTATTGGAGCGATACGTACTGTACTTTAGCTGTTTGTGAGTGAGTTGAATAAAGTTGGACTTACTGACTGAAAGGTATGTCACTTTT
Organism: Oryzias melastigma; assembly: GCF_002922805.2. NCBI lineage: Eukaryota > Metazoa > Chordata > Actinopteri > Beloniformes > Adrianichthyidae > Oryzias > Oryzias melastigma. Next base: position 1,770,962 of record NC_050515.1, on the reverse strand, counting down.
TAAATGTATAAACGTTTTATTCTTTTGAACCAGAGAGGTAAAGAGACACGTGGCTCCAGAGCTGCAGGTAGACCCCTGGTCTAGGAGGAATACATGAACTACCCGCTAAATGTCATGGTTACTCAATTACCAAAGTAAAGATGCTACTATGATACTACAGTGGTGAGATTTACCTTAGTCATTACGGTTTGCATACGCAGCACGTCGCCTCACACAGATTTAGATACAAGGAACTCATCGGGATGCTCCTTCTGTACTTGAGCGTTGGTCTTCAGTGAAGGCCCGACGGACTGATCCGGATATTTACTCGCCGTCTGTCTTTGTGTTAGGACAGAGAAGGAAAAGATGGATTTTCACAGTATGTTGGGCACCTATGGACTGTAATTTTCTATCACACCCAACAACTTTGTCTAGTGATGATGTCATTCTGAAGGACATGAAAACAAAATCATTAATATATTGTGGTTTAAATTCTTTTTTTTACTGCTTTAAGTGTCTTGATTTGTGTCTCTTTGTTCCTTGAAAATGAGATCTGGAGATCTCAGTGGGACTTTCCTGATTAAATAGTGTTAAAAAAAATAATAATAAAAAAGAAAAAACTGCCACCAACCATAGTTGATTTTTTAATTGTCTCCACTAAAAGAAGCACATTTTTAAACCATTCACCACATATCTAAGTCAGAACTTCCCTTGTCAAAAATAAATAAATATACTCCAAGCAAATGTTTTAAAGTATAATTAATCATGTAAAAGTATATTTCCTAGTGCTGCCACAAACGATTATTTTAATAGTTGACTAGTAACTGATTATTTTTTCCGATTAGTCGACTAATCAGGTCATTTGCAAACTGGATGTAAAACACAGATCTTAACCATCATTAGCTTTAAAATGACTAAAAACTAGATATATAGCATCACCTGTGATAGTGCTAGTGTGAATGGTGTAAGCTGAATTTGGCCGCTGAAGATGCTGAAATCACTGAAGCAAATAGCTGAAAACACTGAAGCTGATATTCTCCTGCTGCCCTGCAGAAAATAAGTCTTAGAAAACAACATAGACTTTTGGATTTATCTAAGAACTGCATAAAAAGACACCTGGGAATGTTTTTACAAAAGTAAAAAACTGATTGGGGTGGGACTTTAAAGAATACATAAAGTCAGGGTTGAAATGAAACAAAAGTTAAATTTAAAATGTGAAAATAAACTAAAATATGTAATATGACTCAATGTATAAATATTGGGTCATTCCTGAAAGATTTAGTAAAATGTACTGCTTTGTTTTTTTCTTTATCTATTGTACTTCCTGAGCTAAATGTTGCACGTGTGGTAATATTACAGATGTTGCAGCGGTTTTTTAGTTCTATATTTTGCTAAGAAAGTTGAGAGTGTATACCACTGACAGAGTTATCTAAAAGACCTTTTCTTCCACCTTTCCTATCGTATTATCTCCTCGCTGAAGTCGCACTCGGCAAACATGATAATGACCTGAGATACTTTTACTCCAGCTGGAAGTTAGAGATGAGTAATTGACCTTCTGACTTAAAGACAATTACCACTTAAGCTCCTGCAACCCTGCAGTGTTATTAATATCCTTTAAGTGAAAGAGATTAGCTGACTTTTTAAAAACACTTTTGCTGAACAACCTGGCAAAAGCTTCTCCAACTAATGACTGTCAAGAACAAATGATCACCGTGTTGTTGGAGGAGGGTTCTAGAAGATAACGTCAAAATAATCCCTGCTCGACTCCAACTTTGGCAATAAAAAATCTTCCAAACATTTTTGATTGATTAAATTGTGGAAATTTGAAACTCTTTTGCATTTTTCTTTAAATAAAGTTGTTTTAAACCAGGGGTCCCCAAACCTTTTCTTGTGAGGTCAACATAACTGTTTTCTTCTGTGATGGGGGATCTGGGGTCGGTTTGTAGGCTAACAGAAAAAGTGTAACAATTATAGGCTAAACGTAAAGATTAATGGTTTTCCAGAAAGCCACACATAGCCACATTTAGAGATTAATAGCTGAAGATACTTAAATTTATAGCTAAAAACACTGAAGCTGATAGATGAAAACGCTGAATTGACAGCTAGCTAAAAAAATTGCCAATTGCCAAATTAGCAAAAAAAAAACTGAAAAAGTTCTAAATAAACCAAAGCAGCTAGCATTTAGCTGATATAATAGCCAAACTTTAAAATAGCCTACAAAACTGAAAAAAGCCTAAGTTAGCCAAAACAGCTAGCATGTAGCTGCAATATTAGCTAAATGCCAAAATAGCCGAAAAATTGAAAACTGTCTAATTTAGCTAAAAAAGCCAGCATAAAGCTAAAATCAAAGCTAAATTTAAAACTAGCCTAAAAAACTGAAAAAAACCCAAGTTAGCCAAAACAGCTAGCAAGTAGCTGAAATATTAGCTAAATGCCAACATAGCCTAAAAAAAACTGGGAAAATGTCTAATTTAGCTAAAACAGCTATAGCATAAATTTAAAAATAAAAGCTAAACTCAAAACTAGCCTAAAAAACTGAAAAAAGCCTAAGTTAGCCAAAACAGCTAACATGTTGCTGAAATATTAGCTAAATGCCAACATAGCCTAAAAAAAACTGGGAAAATGTCTAATTTAGCTAAAACAGCTAGCATAAAGCTAAAATATTAGCCAACATCCAAATTAGCCTAAAAATCTGGAAAAAGCTTAAGTTAGCCAAAACAGTTAGCATGTAGCTGAAAGATTAGCTAAATGCCAAAATAGCCCAAAAAATCTGGAAAAATGTCTAATTTAGCCAAAACAGATTTGGGGGCTGGGCCAAATGTGGAGGAGGGCCAGATCTGGCCCATGGGCCGTAGTTTGGGGACCCATGTTTTACACCATCTAAATTTTATAGATTTTAAAATATAAACTAATATGAACTTCAAACTTGCAATAAAGAAGAAAAATATTCACATTATTTGCATTTGTATGGTTGTTTTTTTGTCCAAATGTGACCAAAAGGATCTAAAACCAGATGGTTTGACTGTGCAGAAAAGGACATGTAAGAGGACGCATCAGCAGCACGCCGTTCTTCAGAGGACTCTGCTGTGTGTCCGGTCTCACTGACACAGCCTTTGACCCCAATAATCGCTTGAGGGGATTTAACACCAATTTACAAGTCATGTCAAAACTTGACTTGATGTTAACAGCGAATCGCACCCTGATTTGTGCTACTCGGCAATGTTTACATGATTGACACGTGTGTATAGCCTCCATGTCTCAGCAGAGTTGTTAGACGAGCGACGCGTTAAAACCTTGTCATCTCCTGAGACAGAAAACATAATGAAACATGAGTATACAAGGTTTAGGAGGGTTTTTCAGACCTGAATTTGTACCGACTCACTTCACTTATTGTCTTGGTTACTATTTTTTCTTCAGAAAGTAATACTGATAACAGTTATTATGAATGTGATGCCTTTGGTCTTAGAATAATTACATTTCTTCTATTTATTTACACAGTTTCCTTTTTTAGCCACATTCTGTTTTCAAATTGTTAGGTTTTAGCAATGTAAAATCTGCAATTGGAATATTTATGCTAGTTTTTTTGTTTTTGTTTTTATCTTAAACATATTATGAGATTCAAAGACTGAATTGACAAACAGAAACCATTTAGCACATAATTTTAATGGTATGGCACATCTAACTGTATCTCAGATCTCCTTAAAATATTTTATTTTTTTATTTGATGGAATTAGAGACGAGTTTGGAAAATTCTTTTTTAATGTTACGATGTAATGATTCATATCATAATTTGTTGTTAACAGTACGATTCAGCCGATTTTGGTTCATTTTTTGAGATACATATATTATATATGGCAAAACACGTGTCAAAGTCAAGGCCTGGGGGCCAGATCCGGCCCTCCAGGTAATTCTATCCGGCCCTTCAGATCATTTCATTTATTGTTATTAATAACCCGATGTTATCTTGCGCTCATTTCTAACTTGTATAATTTTGACAAAATATATTTTTATGGAGAGTAAAATATTGATAGTTATTTAAGGTTTAAGTTGATTTATTGTGGTATAATATTCCTGCCTTTTATCATAATTATGGTAAAAAATTATGGTTTTAACGTTTTAAAAATTAGCATTCTGCTAGCTTTTTAGACTATTTTGGCATTTACCAATATTTTTAAGCTATTTTGGAGTTTAGCTAATATTTCAGCTACACGCTAACTGTGTTGGCTAATTTAGGTTTTTCTTTTTAAGTTTTTTAGGCTGTTTTGGATTTAGACTAAAATTTACACGCTAGCTGTTTTGAATAATTTAGCTTTGTTTTTAGCTGTTTTGGCTAACCTATTTTTTTTTTTTTTACGTTTTTTATGCTAATTTGGCATTTAGCTAATGTTTTAGCTGGCTATCAGCTTCAGCGTTTTCAGCTATTATAACAGCTTGCCTAAGACAGATCAATCTGGTTGAATCATAGGAATGTAAATAAATGATTACAATGTTTTCATATTTAGTCCTAAATACCAGAAATGATCTCACAGCGGCTTTGATTTTACAGTAAAAACCTCCCTCAGTCACTCTACTCCTTCCGCAGGAGGTTATGAACTCTTTGCCACTCCTCTTACAGGTCAAACTTGGACCAACTGAACGCAGAGAAGAGAAACTTGTGATCTTCCGCCTCCTAGTGGCAACAAATGTCCTGAAACCGTACACATGTAAATTCGTGGCTTCTGTCCCTCGCCGGCTTCCGTAGAGCTAGCTAAAGACAGACGTGTATCTCAGCGTCATTTGTCCAGCCCCGTACGGTTTGACAGCGACGTGATGCGTGATTCTGATCGGGTTTAATTCGCTGATAAGTCACTAATGTATCGTTACAAGGATGTCGTCAGATTTAATGTTAGACTTTATCAACCATCAGCAATACCCAGGTATGGATAGTGAGGCTGCCATCACCTCCATCGACCAGGGAGGAGAGGAGTGGGGTAAGCGGGTTCCTTCTAGAAAGATTCAAACATTCAAGATGCTCCAACTGCAGCACCGCTCTTTAGCTCCTAAATTGTCTTAGAATTTATACGGTTACATTAAAACGCGTCTGTTCAAAGCTGCTGGTCTAGCAGTTTGACAAAAGTGTTGCTTGGTTAGCGTTAGCTAGCTGGTTAGCATTAGCCGCGGATGCTGTGATGATGTAACTTACAGAAAACCCTGCTAGAAGCAACATCCGGTTCGGTGTTTTTAAATAAACTACTGGTTTAAAATTAAAATTATTGTTGCAATAGAAAGGAAATCTTCATTTAAGCGACATTTCGTTTTCTTTTGCCATTTCTTTAACCCATAATGTTACATAATACTAATAATAGTGGCTTTCTAGTTATGCTTGACGTGACGTGTTCTTATGATGATGATGGGGATTTTATTTACTTTTCTTATAAGTTTTTGCAAATCATATAAATTGATTAATAATTTCTCTGTTAAACAATTTATTCAAAACATACAGTAATAATACTGTAATAACAATTCACAACAACATTAAATTTACTTTGTGTAACTTACAATTAACGCCAAACATTCATTGTAAACAAAATTAAAACCTTTATTTAAATATATGTTATTTATTGTTTTTCAAGTTACATTTCATAAAAATACACTTGTAATACACTTGTAGTTTTCCCATTTTTTTTTCATTCGTTTACATTGCATAGCTTTTAATGTGACAACAAGTGGAGTCTACACTTAAATATAATTACATTATTTTTTTATTTTATGACTTAAAGTGCTTTACAGTCACCGTCCCATCAACCTATGTACTGACATATTCATTCACTGTCAACATATAAAGAGAGATGGGGGGGTGGGGGGAATGGGGGAACCGAACCGTCAATCCTCCAGTCAGAAGTTTACTGCTGCACCACAGCTGATAAGCTTTATGTTTTGTTTTGCATGTCCAGCTTACTACTTCCTACCAGGCTTGTGAACATTAACGAGCACGATTGATCACAAAGAATTAACGTGTTAATATTTATTAATGCAAATGAATCGAAGAAGCAGTCCTTCACTATAATTCAGTGGATAAGGCTTCTACGGTGTGTGTTAAACCAATTCGTCAAGTATTTTCCTACTTATAACAAGTTATTTACATAATAAATATTTAGTACGTTAGGTTTTTAGTACTTTAATCTTGCTGTTTTTTTGGTTTGAATAGCTTTTTTTACAAAAAGAGGACAATTTGCTCCGTGGTCTGACGCCATAATGTCATCTAAAATGTTCGCAGTATAACATTGTGATTAATCACAACACAAAAGTGTGATTAATCGGGTTATTTTTTTAATCGGTTGACAGCACTAATTAAAAATAAATGTTCTAGATTTACAGTTTTGTTCATGTTTTCATATTGTGATTATTCATAGATAATAAGTGGTCAGCAAATACAGTTATTAAAACAAAAAAATTATTAATCACGATTAATAGCGATTAATTTATCCTAGGCTTGCGATTAATTCATTTTTTTTAATCGATTCCCACGCTTCCTATACATTTTACCCCCATAAACCAGTTAACTCTCATGAACTCATGCGGGTATCACAAGTTCAAAAACAATATTTTTTGCTTTAAGTTTCAAATATACCTCAGCTACAGGAAGCGCATAAAGTTTGAGCCAATGCATTCTGGTCCGAATTCTAAATTTCTGAAAGGAAAAGCACTATTTTGAAAGTTTCTTCTGATTTTATAGAATATCTCAAACTAGATGGGTTCAGATGAAACCACCATGGTATCTCCAATAGAAGTTTTTAATGTAAATAAATAGTTAAAGGCTTTGAGATAAAAAAAAGATTTTTTCCTAAATTTCATGACGTGATTCTGCTGTTAAAATTCCTCATTGCAACAGTTGTGTATCTGCTTTTGAGCATCAAATAATGACATTTTTTATTTTATTCTCTCATTATAAAATGACAAAAAAGCAGATCATTATTGCCTCAGTGAATACATTTGACAGATGTGATTAAGAATCCTTTTGATGAAGAATTCAGATGAAACTAAGAAAGAAAACTGCATTCTGTTTTCCCATTAATATACTCACTTATTTAAAGAATGTCTATCCTTGCAGAATTGTTTTCCAATAATGGAATATTACATTTTAGATTTTGGTAAATAATTGAAATCTCTCTGTGGAGACGGAGAGTTTAGGATTCATGACGGGTCTTCTGTTCAGGCTCCTCTCAGACTTTTGGGACCCGACTTTCATCTGCGTTTTCACTCCAAACGTCCTGCTTGCATCATCTGCTTTGCCCTTTGGCATCAAGTCTGTTGACAATTTCCGTGTCTGTTCAAAGCGTCGCAGCTGATTTGGTTTATCAAAATATAAGAGGCATCAGGATCATTGCATCATGCCCTTTGGGTACCGAACACGGAAAGGATTTCTGGATAAAAGAGAAGGACACTTCTACTGCATTTTCCCTTCATTTGTTCCTCTTCTTCTGAGAATTAAGACTTTATTAAAACCCTTAAAGAAATAAATGTTACTCTTGAAAAGCTGTTTGAAGCTGCCACACTAATATCCTGCAAACTGAGATCCTGAACAGACTTCCTCACCCAAATGTGTACGCACAGAAAGAAACGGAAACTTCTGCTGCTACAAAGCCTTTAGGGTGTCGTTAATATTCATTTTGATGGAATCTCGACATCTAATTCTGTGAATTCATATTGAAGTCACCATTCTTTTCTGACCATAAAACAAATGTCACACATGAACTTTATCCCATGTAAGTGGTAGTTGAACATATTTAAACTCCAGTGTTTGTCATTTTTCCTCAGACATAAGTCTGTTCGATGAGCTGGATGACCTGGGAGACGCAGACGAGCTGCTGGAGGCCCTCCAGAGTGCCGCTTATGTGAGTCACTTCTCCTTTACTGATCAGGTTTGGAGGCATCACCATCAGGGAAATGGACAAACACTGTAGTAAAAGTAAAAATAGATTCAAACTCTGTTATCGATGTTGTGTGTTTTACTAAGTAAAGATTTCATTTGTGTTTCAGGTGAATGAGGGTCCAGATCTGGATTTTGATATCGACATTCCTCAGTGGAGCGACGGGGTGTCAGGAAGCACCTGCACAGGTACAGCAGTCAGAAGGTTCACCTGTTGTATTTTATCGTATTTATCATATCTTAACAAATGTGTAAGGGATAAATCCAGATGATGCGTCCATGAACGCATCGGCTCTTACTTTCAGATAATGGACACTTCTGCTTTTATCACGGGCCTCTTATGAAATAAATAAATATTTATTCGTTTTTAGTACTTTATTCATGATATTTTACATATAAATCTCAGTTTTCACCGGTATTTCTTATGCTGTGAGATGCGTTGTCATGGTAACTTGCCGCGGACTTACTGCAGCTGCTGAGGAAACTTGCTAAATATCATGTAAAGTGATTCATCATTTCAGAGGGAAAGTTCTCTCCCTCTTTCTGCTTGTTTTTGTCTAGATCAGGAGTTTGGGGGCCCGTTAAACTTTTTAATCTGGCCCGCCAAACTGGAATAAACTAAAATTATTCTCTCTGTAATTCTAGTGTGTTCCCATAGATGGTGCACTACTAATAATTTGACCTTTTTAGATGCAGAAAGTCATTCTGCATTTGTGTAATGTTTGAAGATTTGTTGTTTTTCTGATTTTCATGGTTGTTTTCTGAGTTGGACGGTCAGTTACATTTTTTTTTCAGAAATGCGACTTTTGTTCTCATTTTAGTGACGATTTGACCAATGGGTTGATGTCCCTCAGGAAAAAACGCAGACCTAAAGAAATTCTGCATTCATGTGATGTTGGAATTATGGGAAAAATGGCCGTCTGGCTCGGAAAACATCAGAACAACTAAAAATCTTCCATCGTCACATGAATGCAGAATAATTTTCTGCACCTAAACTAAGGTTAATTGTTCTGTAGTGCACCATAAAAAAGAATAATTAGCATGATCAATATCATTTATTTTAGTTTAACGGACCACTGTTCTAGCTGTTTTAGGGCTGTAAAACTTTTTCAGACAGATATGAACATTTTCACACTTTTCTCTCTTGTTTAAACTCTCAAAGTTCAAACTTTTGTAGAGAATTTAGTCCAAAATAAACCAACGATTTGCTCTTGATTAAAGATTTAAGTAACTTTAGCAAACTAAACACATTCTGTGAAGGAGACACAGCTCAGCCAATCAGAATGCAGACATTATGCACTGGAAAAAATGTAAAAAACACACAAAATTAAAGAGGAACCGTGTTGTAGTGAGGGATCACTTCAGTAAAGCTGAAGTGAACCGGGCTGAACTCATTTGCATACAGAGTCTTGACGTGTTTGTCTTTGCAGATGGCGACGTGAGTGAGGACTCGCTCTCACCAGCTCACACTTTCAGTTCCGTTCCCTCGCCGTCCTCCGTGGAGGCGCCGTCGCCTTACTCCTCTCAAGTAAGCCTTGACCTCTCGACCTTCCCCGTCTGCATCTAAACCAGATTTCCTAAACAAATGTTTTCTTTTGTGTTTATATGTACATGTGTGTTGAGAAAAATCCTCCGTTTGGTGTTTAGACGCCAGCTGCTCTCCGCTCGTGGTCTGCATCACCCGCACACGACTCTTATTAACGCCGGCCTCAAACACCTTGTCACACGGATGAGTCACCGTCAGTCTGAGCTCGTTCCCGTCCCTCGTTAAAGAAGGCGTTGGCAGCTTTAGTCCCATTAGCATAATTTAGATGGCAGATGTTTTCACGGCGTGTCAAAACAAAGACGAGGGTTACGTCGCTCTCTGGCTCAGAACAGTGGATGCACATCAGTCTGGCCGTCTGCTCGTCCAGCCAAGGACACGTTTGTCCACACAACGTCTTTGATAAGTCCTTCGACGAGGCAGCTTCCAGCTTTTTATATGTGTCGCACTCAGAATGACCATCACAGTGAGCACGGCCAAGTGAGCCCCACATGGTTTAACCCTTCTGCTGTCTTTGGGGTCCGGATGACTCCACCCATATTGATATGTGATTCCTTCCATGACAAATGTGGACAAATGTGGACAGGATTTTATGTCTGCCATGGACATTAGTGAAACTCAAAAATCAATGATAAAAAAAAAAAATTTAGCGCACTGTCTGGTGTGGTCCAGATGACCCCACTTTTAATGTAAACAAGCAAAGGAGAGGGGAAGGGTTACAGTGGGCAGAAATTAAAAACCCACTTTTGGCTTAAGTGGTCTCTCAGTGGGTTAGCTCGCTATGCTAGCCAGCTGGTTGGTGGACAGCGGTGCTCGCTAGCTTGCTATAGATGAGCTCACTAGCTCACTACATTGGCGTTCGCTAGTTTGCTATAGATGAGCTCACTAGCTCGCTACAGCCACTTTTGCTACCATGGTACAGCGGAGCTCGCTACAGAGAAGCTTGGTAGCTCACTAGCTCACTACAGCGGTGCTCGCTAAAGCGGAGCTCGCTAGCTTGCTATAGATGAGCTTACTAGCTCGTTATAACGACATTTGCTAGCTCGATACAGTGTAGCTCGCTAGCTTGGTATAGATGAGCTTGCTAGCTCGTTCTAACGACATTTGCTAGCTCGGTACAGTTTAGCTCGCTAGCTTGGTATAGATTAGCTTGCTAGCTCACTAAAGCGCAGCTCGCTACCTGGCTGTAGATGAGCTCACTAGCTCGTTACAGCCACAAAACAGTGAAACTCACTAGCTTGGTATAGACGAGCTCACTAGCTTGGTATAGACGAGCTCACTAGCTTGGTATAGACGAGCTCGCTAGCTTGGTATTGGACGAGCTCGCTAGCTTGGTATAGACGAGCTCACTAGCTTGGTATAGACGAGCTCGCTAGCTTGGTATTGGACGAGCTCACTAGCTTGGTATAGACGAGCTCGCTAGCTTGGTATAGACGAGCTCGCTAGCTTGGTATAGACGAGCTCGCTAGCTTGGTATAGACGAGCTCGCTAGCTTGGTATTGGACGAGCTCGCTAGCTTGGTATTGGACGAGCTCGCTAGCTTGGTATAGACGAGCTCCCTAGCTTGGTATAGACGAGCTCACTAGCTTGGTATAGACGAGCTCACTAGCTTGGTATAGACGAGCTCACTAGCTTGGTATAGACGAGCTCACTATCTTGCTACAGCGGAGCTTGCTAGCTCGATACAACGGAGCTCATTAACACGCTACGCTGTCCCCCAGAATTTGTCACTTCAAATCTCTGTTCTCTCTTTAGGATGAGGCCCTGTCTCCACAGCAACAGCCGTCTCCGGTTTCAGTCTGTTCAGATTCCAGCGGCTTTTCTAAGGTCTCTCCACCACCTAAGAAAGTTCCCAGGAGGACCACAAAGACCACACAAGGTGAGCTCCACGCTCAGTCTGAAGATCGTCCACTGACAAATGCATTTAATTTAATGTACTCCTTAAAGAAAAGATCAACTGTAAGTAAAGAATCTGTTCATTTCATGTCCAAACCTTTATTTAAACACAGCTCAGCCCCTCAAGAGGCCGATTCAGACCGGCCCAAAGATCTCCATCCAGCCCAAACCCATCATCACAACGGTGCCGCTGGCCACCACTCCAGCGGCCCTGCAGCCCAAAACCATCATCATCCAGCCCCTGCAGACCACTGTGCTCCCGGTGGTAAAACAGACTCCAGTCAGTATCCAGCCAGCGCCCCCCTCAGGTCAGAGCCCTCACTGCAACACATTTTTTCTTTATCAGTCTTCTTTATTCCATTAAAATGCAGAATTGACAATCTGCTTAATTATTCTGATGATTTTTTTTTCATCTTTAATTAAAAACAATATATATTGATGAAAGTATTTATTGTTTTATGTATAAATGAGGGCCAGCAGGTGGCGCCAAAATCCAAGTGTTAAACTATCAATCTCAGACTCATAAAGGTGACTGTTTGATAGTGAGGTGGTTATGACTTTACATTTTAACCCACACGTGGCCCACATAATAAAACAGCAGATGATTAGTAAAAAAAATAAAAAGTTTATAACGTTCATATAAAAGGGAAGTATTTATACGTTTCCTTGTCAGAGGATCGTGGTTATTCTGGCTCTGTAGATTTATTGGCCTCAGTCGGCGTGTTGCATCAGTTTTATCAAGGCCAGGGTAAATACTTGTGCTGGACCTGTAGGCGGATGATCTGACCTCTCAAGCAGACTTGGCTCTGGGTCCGTCTGTTTCTGTTCTGTGAGGCTGATTGGTTTGATCAAGACCAAAAAGTTCTGGTTTCTGTTCAGTTCTTGTTTGTTTTCAGTCCCAGCTGGAGATCACAGAGAAATGAGACATTTTTATTGATTACTTCACTTTTTTAAAGCGTATAAGATCGGCTGGTCTTTGTTTGTTAAAAACAAAAGTGGTTTTAATTGCGTCTTAACTCTGACTTATAAATTCTTCTTGCAGGTGTTGAACCTGATCTGAAGACGCTGTGTTAGCATTTTCGTTAGCAGACATGCTACCACTTCTATACTTAAGATTCAATTCATGAATCAGCGAGTCAAAAATCAAATTCGCACTATTTAATATATTAAGTCTGGTTGGTTGCCATAAAATAAATGTGATAAAATTAAACTAATATGCATTTAATCATCATCATTTATGTCTTTTATTTATAACAGAAATTAGAATCAATAACGGATAAAAACACAAAGATTTAGAAAAAAATTAATGGTATTTATCGCTTTAAACAAAGTCACACTCAAAGATTTTCTGTTCACTTCAGATATAAACAAAAACATAAACATCACAGTTGCTTTGGATCATTTAACAACAAATCTTTACGTCAACCGAGCGTTAGCATTAGCCGTCCCATGGGATATTCCATTGTACGTTAGCATCAAGCTAGCGGACTTTAGCTTTATGGGTTAGATCGATTTCTACTTCTATGGATCGATTATTTACCTGTCAAGCTCAGATCGATTAATCTTTTTTTATCGACCCAAACCTAATTTTAAGTGAGAAAAACTCAGTATAACAAACACAAGTTCTTATAGGACAATTATTGTGATTCATCTGAGGCAGAATAATGATGGGATGTTTCACAGATATTTAAATACGTTTAGCACTTGCAGAAATGAAATTACCTTTCTCAATGGGGGAAAAATGGCTTACTTTTTAAAAATTGTGTAAAATATATCTTCACTGGGTTTACAGAGGGATCAGAGGATGCTAAAATATCCAAACTAACAATGAAAGTTTAAAAAATGATGCTGAAGTCTCAACATTTGTGTGTTCCGGTCCTCCTCAGGTCCGTCCATTGTGCTGTCTCAGCCAAGCCAGCTGCTGCAGATCCAAACACCGCAAGCCATCACTGGAGGGGTGGTTGCCATGCCGACCCTCAGCCAGGACAGGCCCGTTTCTGTATCTGCCCCCCCTCTGGTTTCTGTCCAGCTCCGCTCCCCCTCCTCAGACGACGACGTAAGTCCGATGATGAAAGTGAATCAGAACTTTGGTGGCTGACTTTGACTTTAGACGACAAGATCAGCCTAAACGTTCACGACTGAGAGTAAACTCACTCAGATCTCGTTCAAATGTTTTCTAGAAGTTCTCCTATTACAGCAATAATTTATAGTGAAGTCATGTTCTTGTTTAAACGGACATCTGTACCGTTCCAACAAGTTAACGTAGCAACTCTAGCCTATAGGTCTCATTGGCTTAAGTTATCAATATTTTTTATTTTGGTTTAAAGATTTCTTTTATTAGATGATTTAAATAAATAAATACTCCTAAACTCAGTTTTATTCTGTTTTAAATGTTCTCCATCGTGAGAAAAAAGCATTAAAACACCAGTTTTATTGGAGTGAGTCTTTAAATATTTATAAAGGTCAGAAGCTAATTTCTTCTAATGTTGAAGTTAAATTATTCTGCACACTTCATTAAATAATTGAAGGCTCTTCTTGAGCTGTGAATACTGAGATATGACCACATCATTCATCTGATCTGTCACGCTTTGGTTTGCCAGATTAATCTTTTTTTAAGTTATTTACTGATGTCTTTCTGCCATGCTGACCCAATGCCGGCCCCCTTTAAGAATGCAGCTGTGGTTCTTTATGGGGACTCGGACCAAAGCACGTTTATTTCCTCGTACGCAGCTGTGCGCCGTGCAAACATTTGTGGATTCATCCACTAAAAAAGGATGACAATGTGGCTGGTGTTGTCACAATTAGTTAATTTAAAAAAACTCAAATTTTTGAAGACTTGTGCAGCTGCTGCATCTTTCTTTCCTCAAACATTCTCAGTGGGATTAAGGTCTGGACTCTGCTGGTGAAATCTCTGCCTATGTCTTTTTTCTATGCGTGGTTGAATCAAGTCATTGTCCTGGAGTATGCTCGCACCCCTGAGGAGGACGGAAAAAAAAGATCTGTTGATGGAAAAACTTTCACAAAGTTTGGGAACTCTGCTGACCTCATCTAAAACACACGGACCGGTCCAGAACCGCCGCTGACCCGGGACTGGGATAATACTGTCCTAATCTTTCAATGAAATCAAAACCAAATCATTTGGGTTTGATTCATCTGTTGCTGCTTTTGGGGGGTAATTCCTGCGTGTTCTGGGAGGGTATCGGGACAGCTGCACTAAACTGAGAGATGTCTGTTTACATTTCTGTCCTGTTATAACTGTGACAGCAAATGTTTAACTTTTGGAGCAGCTGAATCACTTCATTTAAAGACTCACTCCAACTGTTTTTTTGTTTTTAACACGTTCTTGTGGCAAATTTAAAGAAAATTAAGCTTAAATGGCAATTTCTGAGTATTTCATTTTTATTAAAGTTTTAAGTTTCTTACTAGAAAAACACATTTGTACCTGATATTTTCCTTGCAGGCGATACCGAGCCAATATTTGTTTTAAATACTTGAGAAAAAAATATTTGCACGAACACATAAGAGCCACAGGCTCTTATGTGTTCGTGCAAATATTTTTTGTGGCTCTTATGTGTTCCGACAAATTTGTAGAACTTGTTTTACCTGCAAATAGATTGAACAACAGGCAGTACAAACGCTGTTAGCTTTTTCAGTCTGCCTGTGAATAGAGAAATTCATTTCAATAGTCAGAACAAATGTTAAGACTTTAAAGGGTAACCAAACAGGGCAGTTGGAGGCTGACTCCATTCTCTGCCCAGATTTTAAAAAATGCTACCAAGGGGGCGGGGCTAGTAGAGCCAGACTGAGAGGCGGAGGTGTGGCTTGGATCTATGATTGACAGGTTAGCTTCATTTAGCCACACTAGAAGGTGCAGTTCTTGCACTATTTACGGCTTAGTTTTTAGAGATAATAAAAATTTAAAAATACCACGACATTAATCATTTTCTAAGCTTTAATTCGAGTCATGTTTTGTGAAAACCAGTTAAGAAATTAGGGAACTAGCCCGATTTTTGTGGTTGATACCTGCATGTGAAACAGCTGCGTTCTGATGATGTGACTCAGTGCATAACAATGGCGTCTGTGCGTGCACGTCTCTGTCTTCAGCAAGAGCCCATCCAGTAATAAAGATCAATGGTCAATGATTTGTATGTATTGTACATTCTAACTGAAAAAAGAATAAATAAATAATCAAGGCGCTGCTTTTGCAATGCCGTGCGAGCCATGCTAAAGCTAACGACCGCCCGTTACAGAATCAGAGATGGGCGGGGCTTTTATACCGGAACTCAGAGCATCATGACGTGAAACTTCTGGGACTCACACCAGTTGACCAATCACAAAATTTGACTGTAATACCTCGTTTCAACCTGTAGGGGGCAGCACACAGACGGTTTTTGACTGTATGTTCATGAATTTAACAAGTTCATTTTCATTTTTCAAGAACTGCACTTTTGAAGCCCCATTTATAGAGGTCAACAGACAAAAAAGTTAACTTAGCGTTTGGTTACCCTTTAACTCAAAGGGTAATGTAACAAGGACATTTTTTCAATTCAAATAATCCTCAATTATCGGTCCATTTTATATAAAAAAAACTTTTTATCTGAATTATCGGCGTGACATCATACTGCCAACTATCAGCCAATAATTATCAGTAACTGAAGTTATCGTGGAACTCTAGAAACAATAGAAGAGGAATGGCACAATGGACACTTTTCTATCAGCCACACGGTATGTTATATCATATCGCCCAGCACTAGTGCTTGTGGTGCTGTATTGCTTTGCCCTCATTTTTACTACTGTTTTAATGCCTTTCAGTCTTTTTATTGGTCTGTTTTTTAATTCTGTTGTGACTGTTTAGTCCTAAAACAGCAACTTACTGTTTTTTTCTGGGTTTGGTTCATTTAAATAACAAGAAAAATCCTTATTTAGTGTCTCAAGCAACATAAAATAAAAAAAAAACAATATTTTTTAATTACCAATCCTGCAGAAAACACTTAAATGTTTAGTGAAATTAACATTTTAGCTCATATTAAGCAATTTTCACGTGAAAAGAACCAAAAAAGTGTCCGCATTTTTAATTACATTGGTCTGGACAACCATTTATTGTGATTATAATGACCCGTGGGCGTGTGCGTTTAGCCAGACCGTGAGAGGAGTGTCGAGGGCCAAAACCAACACGGCGCTGCCATTTCTCAAGTCAATAAAGCTCACAATAGGTGATTAAAAGGGAGGGTCTGCACGCATTAATGCTGAGGGGCGGCGTTCGTGGAGCCGATGCATCACTTATTTCTCCATTAAAACAAGAACTGCATGTTTAAAAATCATATACGAAGTCCAGCAGACTCTAATTATTGCATGTTTAAGTGACGGGAAACAAACGTTCCAGGATTTATGTGCTAGTTATAGAGGAACTATAGGTGAACTTTGTCCTAGTGTCCCTTCAGCGGCTTTAGCATATGTGTACGTTAGTGCGCCCCCTTCCTCTGCAGCTGTGCTCGCTCACTGTGGTTTGGCTGGACTCCTGAAATGTTTTTTTAAGATGCCATCCCGGTGCCAGGTGCTGCTGCTATATCATCTATATGTGTGGAGAGGCTCCCGCTCAACTGTTGGCCCGTGTAAGCCGGGGTGTTTAAATGGCTGCTAACGATTACACGCTTCTGGCAGGTGTTGAGCTGAACGAAGGCGTTCGGGACAGCCGTAAACAGCCATCATGGGATCGGCTCGGCGTAATGGGCTCCCATGCAGACAGGGATTTAGCAGCAGAGGCTTCACCTCCATGTGAGCCTGAAATCAGAGGAATCCAGAGTCCTGCTGCTGGTGGAGATGAAGGAAAAGGAACATTGCTTTGTTTTTTATCAGGTTTAGGGCAGTTTGATCCTAATCAGCACATATTTAATCTCATATCTTGTTGTTTAAGTAGCTGAAAGTAGGGTTTAAAGAATCGATTAATCATTCTGAATCGATTAGAGGTCGGCATGCAAATAATCGATCCATAAAACCAGAGATGGATCTTTATCCATTTTCTTTTCTGCTAAAAAAAATCCTTTTCCGCTGATGCTTGTGTTTGACAAACTATGTTATTGTGTTAATAATTTAATGTGATAATTTCACAGATCAATGTTGAAGTGTGAGAACCAGGGCTGCCACAAACCCTCTTTGTAGTAGTCAACTAATCACCAATTAATCATCAACTAAATGATATGGACGCGTTTGTGACTCATAATTCAACGTAAATGTCAATACTTGAAATTCTTTTTCATTTTCAAAATGTAACTGCATTACTTTTTTCTAAAATAAAATGAAAAAGCCATTCTCCAAACGGCTTTTTCTTTTCCTTCTTCAACACCGCTCATTCTGTGAAATAATTAAAATGATAAAGAAAAGGTGGATTTGACATTTCATTTTCAGAAAATCTCTGGTAAATTTGTACAAAAATTCAATTACAAATATCAAATTTGAAAATTAAAGCAGATTAACAGAAATGCTTTTTAATTTTCAAAATCTAACTGCATTACTTGTTTCTTAAATAAAATGAAAAAGCAAGAAAGGCTTCAACGAACTGTTTAAAAGTTGAAATTGACCTCACGCTCACCCTTCCATGAAGGTTTGGGTTCCTTTGTTTAAAGTTTTCATTCTCCTTGACAGAAATGTCTGCTAAATGGATTATTTTATTAGTCGACTAATCACCGATTATTTTTACTAATTGGTTAAATAATCAGGTCACGCGCAAAGTGGATGTAGAGCAAACATCTTAACCATCATTAACTTTAAACTAACTCAAAATAGAGATGATGGTTTATTCAACTTTAAATGAATCGTGCAGCTTCTGTCCTTCATTAGTTTCTGGGATTAAAACGAGATAAAATCAAATGAGAGAGAGATGAGGAATATACTTTCCATCAAACTTGTTTTGACAGACGCCCCACCCCTAAAGATGACGTAACAACTTGGTATCACTTTTAAAGGGTGTATAGGGTCAAAGGTCACCTGTCAAAATGAGTTTGATAGAAGGTATATTCCTGATCTCTCTAATGAGGTCAACATCTGAAACGAGGAACTATTTTACACTAAAGATAAAGTTTTGGTCTCACCGAGTCAAATATGAAAAAAAGTACATTTTTTTGGTGCTGAACGCTCACAACTTTGTTCAACTTTACTACACTCTGACTCTATATAATATAAAGTAGCGACTAATCGAATATTAAATAAGTCGTCGATTATTGTATTAGTCGATTAGTCGACTGATCGTGGCAGCTCTACTGCTAAAGCTACCGAACTCCGTCTGACTGGTTTTAAAAGATGTTTCTGCAGATCCATGTTTGGAAACTCGTTACAGCCCTAATAACAAAGTGACTTTTTATATTTTTTTAGTCTTCTAGGAGCATAAATATTGTGTTAAATAGACAGAAGTAAATGAAGTCACTTCCTTCTCTCTTGCTCCTCTTTAGCCCCGTGACGGTCAGATGTTCTGTTATATCTTTGCCAGCTCTCTTCTCACGTCATCTGTTGGGGGGTTGTTATGCAGGATCTCCCCCCCTGCATCAGTCACATTAACCCTTTTACATCCAGGCCCGTTCAGAGTGGAGCAACTGGATTTCTGGTCCCGCTTGTTGACTTTTCCCATCAACTCCCGATGGGTTTCACTTTTGCCATCTTCCCATTCAAGTCATTTTCAGCCTCATTGTGGGGTGATGGGACACCCCCCCTTCTGCTCTGCACTCCCTGGTAACTGCTCTCTTGCAGTGTTCCCAGGGTTGAGCTGGTGGCACGACTCCCAGATCTGGGGTTGGGAGACAGGAGGGTTTCTCAGGAGACGGAAACACAAATACAGAGATTCAAAGAACTTTATCGTCAGAGGTCCTATTAGGCAGCAGATCTGATGATTTCACCCGGGGAGAGTGTTTGAAGAGGAGCGCTGGAGGGGGAAACGGATGGACAGAAGTGTTTGGGTTTGTATGCAGACCTCCCGTTTCAACTCTCACGTCGTTGGTGTGAAATAGTGCTGCCACAAACGATTATTTCAATAGTTAACTAATCACTGATTATTTTTTCAGATTAGTCGACTAATCAGGTCATGCGCAAACTGGATGTAAAGCTCACCTCTCAACCATCATCAGCTTTAAACTAGCTAAAAACTAGAAATATAGCATTACCTGAGATAATGCTAGTGTGAATGCTGAATTTGGCCGCTGAAGATGCTGAAATTGGTAGCTAAAAACGCTGAAGCCGATAGCTGAAAATGCTGAAGTTGATAGTCAGCTAAAATATTAGTTAATGCCAAATTAGCCTAAACAACTAAAAAAAACATAGGTTAGCCAAAATAGCTAGCATGCAGCTGAAATATTAGCTAAACTCCAAATTAGCCTTAAAAAAAATCAGAAAATATACTAAATTAGCCAAAATAGCTAGCATGTAGCTGAAGTGTTAGCTAAGCTCCGAAATAGCTTAAAAAACAGAAAAAAATCCTAAATTAGCTAAAATAATAGGCTAAAAACTCTTAATAAATGCTAAAATAGTCCAAATAGCTAGCAGAATGACATTATAACTTTTAACTTTACTAAACTCTGACTCCATATAATATAAAGTAACGACTAATCTACTATTAAATTAGTCGACGACTATTTTAATAGTCGATTAGTCGACCAATCGTGGCAGCCCTAGTGTCAAGTAAGAAGACCTGCTGCTCCTAACATGGAAATGAATGAAATTTGTGCTTATTGTGTTTGAACTCACTTCATAAATCCTCCTTTAAAGGATCAGGACTTCAACGTTTACAAGTGGACAAACGTAGACTTTAAATAGTAGATTCGTACCGACTGTTGGGTTTTATTGGCCCAGCAGCGGCAGACGTGTCTGGTGTGAAAACTGCAGACTTTCATTCCTGGTTTATCTCATTTTTTGCTGCTGCTTTTTTGTGCCAACACAGTTTGAAGTCGCACAAGAACGCCTGAGCGCTTTTTTGGCTTTAATAAAAGCAATAAAATGTCTTTGAGGCAGCTGTAGGTACGTTTGCATGCCACGATGTGAGTGTTTTTCTCCTCTCAGTCCCATTACGTACACGAGTGACTTCACCACAACGTTCTCATTTGAATCTAAAGTTATTTCTGACCTAAATGGCATGAGAGCGTAAACATGGTGTCGTAATACTGAGGGGAACATCGGATCTACGGCCAATTCTGGTGGCCAAGTCCATTATTTCACCGCTCTCTCACAATAACAGTCTCTCCATCTTCTTGGGTTTGAGTTGGGGGCATGGTGGTGTAGCGGTTAGTGCTCTCATGGTCCAAATCCCAGCTGGGACTTTTTTGCGTGGAATTTATGCGTTCTCCTCATGCAACAAGCTTAATAAATTAATTGATGTCTCTGAATTGCTCTAGGTGTGCACGTGAGTGTGACACTCACCCACCTTCGTCTGACAGTGACCAGAACAATATCCTCGACCCTGAAAGGGATTCAGTGGGTTCTAAAGATGAACGTCAGATGATTAAAATCTGTTTCATTGTTTTTTTGTCGTTTTCATTTCAGTCCAAGTTGTCCCAGCGGCAGCAGCGCATGATCAAGAACAGAGAGTCGGCGTCACTGTCCCGGAAAAAGAAGAAAGAGTACCTGATGTCCCTGGAGGCTCGCCTCAAACTGGCGTTGTCTGAAAATGCGGTGCTGAAGTCTGAGAACGGCAGCCTGAAGAAGCAGCTGGAGGGCCTGCTGAGTGAGGTGGGTGTGCAGGTCCAGCAGCGCCACACGGCCTGCACCGCCGCGCACCGCCGTGCACCATCGTGCACCGCTGCACCATCATGCACCGCTGCACCTTCACACATTCCTGCCTTCCTTCTGTAGAACACAGTCCTGAAGGCAACCGCCCCCAAGAGGAGAGCCGTGTGCCTCATGGTGGTCCTGGTCTTCCTCGTGCTCAATGTCGGACCAACGAGGTGAGTTTGGGGCGGTTGGTGTCCAGATTCCTCCATTCCAGTAAATCCTGACGGGGAACCGTCTGTGTGGAGTTTGCATGATATCTTTTTGCTTCCCACAGTCCAAAAACTTGCTTCAGGGTTTATTGGTGACTAATTTGTCCAGTCGTTGTTTGTCTCCGTTTCCCTGTAATGGACTGGTGAACTGTCCACGGTGTGTCCCACCATCGCCCGTCTGTGGCTGGGTAGACTCCAGCGACCCCGCAACTAAGGATAAATTCTATCTGGTGCCGAACCAGTACTAATAAACAAAGTTCATCTTGAATCTTTTAAAATCTTTGAATCTTTAGGCCGGGGTGGGATTATATAAGTTCGCTTCCTCCCATTCCCTTTCAAGCGATCTAGATGTAATGTCGTTTTATTTTTTTTCATGTATTATTACTGATTGCTTGAAATAAACCATTTCATTCATTCATTCATTCATTCAACTGGTTGTGGTGCCTAAACTAGGGATGGACAATACCGATATCAATAACCGATATTTCCTCTGTAACTGTGGCCAATATCACATATTTGTTGATTGAAGAGTCTACAATATCACAGAGTTTAGATTTGCCTTTCTGTTTCTTTACTAGAAATGCACAACTTTTATGTTACTATATTATCACTTTGAACCTGACCTTTTTAACATACAGCAAGAGATCTCATAGGAACAAGAATTACTTTGAAAACATCTGAAAACATTCAGACCATTATTGACTATTAGACATAAACCACAAGCTTCCCGATGCCAGGGATCTATTAGGAACAAGTACCGTATTTTCCGGAGTATAGGTCGCAGATTTTTTCATAGTTTATCCAGGGATGTGACTTATACTACGGAGCGACTTATTTTTATTTTTTTAAGACATAAATCGGCTCATATTTTAGCGATTTTCCCACTTTAGCAGATGTTACCTCTAACAACCACAAGAGGGCGCTGCATCTGAAGTATTTGCTACTGACAGCAGCAGAAGAAGTGTCGTCCAAAACAAACGTGGAAGAGAATTAGGGATGTCCCGATCCGATCACGTGATCGGAAATCGGGTCGATCACGTGTTTGGGACTCGATCGGAATCGGACTCCTTTGTCCGATCAGGATCGGATATTTCATTTATTCTCATTGCGATCAGAGCTTTATATTTCATCTTATCATTCCGGATAAATACTCCACTCCAAGTCTGCATGTCATGAGAAGATCACAAAATGTCATCACCAGAAAACGACAACAGCTCAAGCAGATGGCTAACGTAAACAAAGCTAGCTAGAAAGCTACTTTCCGGGACCAATAACTCTTTTAAAAACGCTTTAAACTGACAGCAAATGTCTCTATTGGTTTGTCATAACACAAACAACAACCTATAAAGGTATTCCAACAGAAAGACAGTAGTTTTTTCTTTTTAATGTGAAGCTCTTCCTGCTGCAGACATATGGCTACACAGCAGCTGCTAATTGCTACATGCTAGCGCCGTGATTTAAGTCCTTAGGACCCGAGCTGTCCTTTGATATGCCTGTTTTATTTATCTGACAGAGAAATAACAGTTAAGAAAATTAACTACTGTGGTAATAAAACCAAAAATGTGATGTCTTAAGAACTTAAGAAGAAGCGCATAATCTTAAAAATAACTAAATAAATAAAACTAATAATGATCAGCTATTCATGAACTCATCAAATTTTATGCTAAAACAAAATCATAATTTATTTTTAAGAATTTTAAATGAGAACAGGAATCACATTTGGTCACAAATGTTCAATAGCTCTAAAGATGTTAAAGCTAAAGTCACTAAATGTTACCACATGACTAATTATCACTTATATAACAAGAAAATTGTATTTTTTCCCCTAGTTTATATTTGCTGTATTTTTACTTGCTTATCAAAGCAGAGCAGAAGTGTTTTATTTAAGTTTTTAATGATAAAAGAAGGTTATTGAAATATAAATAAGGGACAACACAAATCTGTTTATTCAATTTATTCATGTTTTAAATGTCTTATAAAAGTATCGGATCGGGACTCTGTATCGGCAGATACACAAAATCAAATGACTCGGAATCGGATCAGGCCCAAAAAAACCTGATCGGGACATCCCTAGCATTTTCTTTATAGATATGAGTTTGTGTTTTAGTAACAGGCTACATAGTAGTAAATCACTGATGTAAAAATGAAGAAGATTTCAAATAATATATGTGTTATTGTTGCCTTTAAAAATTAACAAGAATTTCAATTTTATTTATTTATCCAGGACAGTGGACATTAAATTAACCCAGCAGCTATTTTATGTCTGTTGTCCACGGACAAATGTTTAAAAAAAATATATTATAAAAAACATAACATTAAAGTTTATACTAAGGAGCAGAGGCAAATTAAAATTCAATGGAATATGAAAGACAACCCCAACTTCCCACTGTCCGCCTTCCTCTCAGGGGCCTTTCCCCCCTGCAGCCCCCTGCTCTCACCGAAGAGTCACAGGTGAGTCATCTCAAACACAACTAATGCTCCGGTACTGTTAGCTTAGCTGCTACAAACAGCGTTAGCTTTAACAACCACAAACCTGCGCTTTGTCAACTCGTGACTCGCTTTTTCCTTCACATTAAAACAAAGAGAGCAACAGATGAGGACAAGAAAGAGTTAAAATTCGGGGTAATTGAGTCATTTCAGCGACAAACAGCAGATAAAAACTTCTAAACAGTTCTGCCCAGCTCTGCTGCCGCATGTCTCTGCCGCTGCCCGCTGTGTGCGCGTGCCGCGTGAGCAACAGAGTGAGAGAGGAGGACCCGAGTGAAGGGAGAGGCCACGCCCTCTCTTGGATTTACCAATCAGCACTAGCAGCTACTTTGAATGGGAGCCAGAGACCATAGAGCGCTCTGTTTTTCTTGTTTGCATGGCGTCACGTTTGGGGGGGCAGTCCTGAAATTTGGGGGGGCATTGCCCCCCCCTTGCCCGTGCCTAGATCCGGCCCTACTGCCGGTACCTGTCAGCTGCCTCTGAAGTCCCACAAGCCAGCCAGGCCTGATAGGATTCCTTCTTCAGTCAACCTGACTTCTGGCTGACTCATCCCTGGTAAACAGTGGGTACTCTGACACTTTGGAGTGACTGGGGGACGGATGGGTTCTGGGTGGAGAGGGGGCGCTTTGGATTTGGGCTCTGGGTGCATCAGGATGGGCCTACGTGGCCTTCCTGCAGTCCTCTGGAGGAAGAGACTTTTGAAAAAGCAGGTTTCTGGAAACAGCATGTCCTCTGACACTTTGGAGTGAGTGGGGGACGGACAGGTTTTCGGGGGAGAGGTGGTGCTTTGGGCGGCTTGGGGTGGGCTTTTCGGTACCACAGGACGCTTTTCGTGAAACTGACACTACAGGAGGCTATTCGTGACCCTGGTACCACAGTAGGCTTTTCATGACGCTGCTACCATAGGAGGCTTTTCGTGACAATAGTACCACGGGAGGCTTTTCGTGACCCTGGTACCATAGGAGGCTTTTCGTGACGCTGGTACCGTAGGAGGCTATACGTGATGCTGGTAACACATAGGGACCTTCATGACCCTGAAAACCACAGAAGGACCTTCGTGACGCTGGTACCACAGGAGGCTTTTCGTGACGCTGGTACCATAGGAAGCTATTTGTGACGTTGGTACCACAGAGGGACCTTGGTGACGCTGGTACCACAGGAGGCTATTCGTGGCGCTGGTACCACATAGGGACCTCCATTACCCTGAAAACCACAGAGGGACCTTCGTGACCCTGGCACCACAGGAGGTTTTTCGTGACGTTGGTACCACAGGAAGCTTTTGGTGACGCTGGCACCACAGGAGGCTTTTTGTGACGCTGGTACCATATGAGGACATTTGTGTACCTATACCATATGAGGCTATTTGTGACCCTGGTACATCAGGAGGCTTTTCGTTACGCTGTTACCATAGGAGGCTATTTGTGATGCTGGCACCAAAGAGGGACCTTCATGACCCTGAAAACCACAGGAGGCTTTCGTGACGCTGGTACCATATGAGGGCATTTGTGACCCTGGTACCACAGGAGGCTTTTCGTGACACTGGTACCATAGGAAGCTATCCGTGACGCTGGTACTACAGGAGGCTATTCGTGATGCTGGTACCACATAGAGACCTCCATTACCCTGAAAACCACAGAGGGACCTTCGTGACCCTGGCACCACAGGAGGTTTTTCGTGACGCTGGTACCACAGGAAGCTTTTGGTGACGCTGGTACCATAGGCTATTCGTGACGCTGGTACCACAGAAGGCTATTCGTGACGCTGGTACCACAGGAGGCTATACGTGACGCTGGTACCACAGAGGGACCTTTATGACCCTAAAATCTACAGAAGGACCTTTGTGACGCTGGTACCACAGGAGGCTTTTTGTGACCCTGGTACCACAGGAGGGACCTTCATGACCCTTTAAACGACAGAGGGACCTTCGTGACGCTGGTACCACAGGAGGCTTTTCCTGAAGTTGGTACCACAGGAGGCTTTTCATGACGCTGGTACAACAGGAGGCTATTCGTGACGCTGGTACCACAGGAGGCTTTTCCCGGCGTTGGTTCCACAGGAGGCTATTCTTGATGCTGGCTCGTCACTCAGGACCTGTCTGCCTTGGGAGACCCTACCAGGGGCAAAAGCCCCAGACAGCATAGCTCCTGAGATCACTCGAGCACTGATCAGTTTGTCCAGTCTGTTAGCACTCCTCTTTGTTAGGTTGACCCCCCAGCCGACCACGGCATAGAATAGAGTGGTGGCTGGTAGAACATCCACAGGAGCTTCTTGCAGATGTTGAAGGATCCCAGTCTCCGTAGGAAGTACAGACGGCTCTGGCTTCAGCCTGGGATGACTGCAACCTTCCAGACACCAGCTGAACACGACCTCAAATGAGCAGAAAGAGAAAAGAGGTTAAAATAATACAAAGCAAATATGAGATAAATGTATGTACAACTCTATCACCCTTGTACAGGATGGCATCATCCACCAACACACCTGCTCGGTAGGCAAACTGCAGGGGGTCTTGAGCCTGTTGCACCTGAGGCTTGAGGAGCTTTGAGGAAGAGCCACTCCAGAGTCTTCATCAGCTGGGATGTGAGCGCCACCGGTCTGTAGTCGTTCAGCTCACCAGGACGGCTTTTCCTGGGAACTGGACCGATGCACAATGTTTTCCACATGGAGGGCACCCTTCCCAGCTGCAGACTCAAATTGTAAATGTGCTGGAGTGGCTCCCCAAGTTCAGCAGCACATGTCTTGAGGAGACAGGGGGCACTCTATCAGGGCCTGCTGCTTTTCTTGGCTGAAGCTTCTTCAGTTCTCCCCTCACCTGGTCAGCTGTTATTTGGGGGAGGTGTTGAGAAGGGGGATTCAAGGAGGGGATATCTAAGTCAACCAAAAATAAAGTTAGATTGGTTGGACAGGCTGCAGCGTCCTCTAAGGTGGGATGGAGAGACAGCATGACTCTCAGCTGATTTTATACCCTCTGTGGGACTGGCCAGGTCCACCCACGGGATGGGGACTCCAATTCAACCAGGAGCTGCAAACAAGATAAGATAGTCCTTTATTCGTCCCACGGTGGGGAAATTGCAGTAAACAAAAAGGGGAAGACACACACACGCACTGGTCCTTTCAGATCTCTCGTGGAGGGTGGGCTCACTGGCCAGTCATCCCACATTGCTTGATCGAGTTGGACCCGAAACTGATCCTGATTTGACCGCAGACTCCAACCTCTACCGGACGACAGCAAGAAACGCTGCACCTGAAAAGAAAGAAAAGTTAGAGAGAGAAAAAAGGTATGTCTCCACATGAATGTGTCCAGGGTGTGCCTATCAGTGGGTGAGCTTGGAGTGAGTGGGGGATGGATGGGTTTTCAGGGGAGAGGGGGAGAGGTGCTGCTTTGGGCGTCTTGAGGGGGGGATTATGGGGGCCTCAGGTGCTTCATGATGGGCCTACGTGGCATTCCTGCAGTCCTCTGGAGGTAGTGACTTTTGAAAAAGCAGGTTTCTGAAATCATGAACACAGTCGTTTAGGAGATGTAGTAATTTGCTGTTCACCAGGGATAAGTCAACCAGACTTCTGGCTGACTCATCCCTGGTAAACAGCATGTCCTCTGACACTTTGGAGTGAGTGGGGGATGGATGGGTTTTTGGGGGACGGGAGGATGCTTGGGCGACTTGGGGTGTGCATATGGGGGCCTCGGGTGCTTCATGATGGGCCTACGTGGCATGCCTGCAGTCCTCTGGAGGTAGAGAAAGAGAAAAGAGGTTAAAATAATACAAAGCAAATATGAGATAAATGTATGTACAACTCTATCACCCTTGTACAGGATGGCATCATCCACCAACACACCTGCTCGGTAGTCAAACTGCAGGGGGGCTTGAGCCTGTTGCACCTGAGGCTTGAGGAGCGGAGTGGCTCCCCAAGTTCAGCAGCACATGTCTTGAGGAGACGGGGGGCACTCTATCAGGGCCTGCTGCTTTTCTTGGCTGAAGCTTCTTCAGTTCTCCCCTCACCTGGTCAGCTGGTATTTGGGGGAGGTGTTGAGAAGGGGGGTTCAAGGAGGGGATATCTAAGTCAACCAAAAATAAAGTTAGATTGGTTGGACAGGCTGCAGCGTCCTCTAAGGTGGGATGGAGAGACAGCATGACTCTCAGCTGATTTTATACCCTCTGTGGGACTGGCCAGGTCCACCCACGGGGTGGGGACTCCAATTCAACCAGGAGCTGCAAACAAGATAAGATAGTCCTTTATTCGTCCCACGGTGGGGAAATTGCAGTAAACAAAAAGGGGAAGGCACACACACGCACTGGTCCTTTCAGATCTCTCGTGGAGGGTGGGCTCACTGGCGAGTCATCCCACATTGCTTGATCGAGTTGGACCCGAAACTGATCCTGATTTGACCCCATACTCCAACCTTTACCGGACGAAAGCGAGAAACGCTGCACCTGAAAAGAAAGAAAAGTTAGAGAGAAAAAAAAGG